>NW_028126328.1:600000-883759 GCF_965194825.1 Balaenoptera physalus | reverse complement strand
GGGATATTTAAGGTGGAATGAAGTGGAGGTCCTTGTCAACAGAGCAGCCCTAAACTTTGGGGTGCTTGTGTCTTGCTGATTTTCAATTTTCCCACTTTATCCCCCCATGCGTGGAAGTGCCCTATGCTCTCTAAGCTGTGTTTTTTAGATGTTTCAGGACACACCGTACACTTCTCCAGAGTGGCTGTTGGCGATTTACATCCCGCCCATCAGTGTAGCAAGGCTCCCATTTCTCCATGGCCTGTCCTGCATTTCTGGTTTTGACACTTTTTTCAGCATGGCCCTTTTGACCGATCGGAAGCGAGACTTCTTTGTAGCGCTGATTTGCCTTTCCAGGTTGCTTGGTTGGCCAAAAAGGGCGTATGCGTTTTTTCCTGAATATATTCAGGAAAAAACGCATACGCCCTTTTTGGCCAAGGGCATCATTGTCAACGTTTTGCCGCTTTTCATGTGCTTTAAAGGCGATTCGAACCTACCTCCTGAAATCTGTTTCCTGCAATTCTGCCTTGATTTCAAATCCTCTTCTTTGCCTTCCCTCAATATATTTGTGGACGAGAGTTATCATTTATAACTCTGCAGGTTTGTGAATTGCAGTGCCCTGAAGCTCCATTTTACAAGTCGCTTTTTTGGGAGCTGGCCGCAAAAGCGCAGGATGGCTTCAGGCCCTGTTCTGGTTCCGGGGGGCAGGCTGAGCCTGTGGTTAATTCTTCTTCCTGATGGGAAAATAGAGTGACCTGTGCCTGTCCCAACACCAAGAGCTAGTCTCTCATTGGTTCCCCGTCTTCCCGTTCATCCTCAGGACAAATTGCAACCTGTACGGAACAGGAGGTTAAAGGTGCTGATGCTCCACGTAGGGAGATTGCTAGTAAAGTGGCTGGAATGGCGAACCCGAGCACAAGGAGATGAGAAATGAGGTGCGTTTTAGAAACCTTTCCCCATCACACGGTGTACCATCTTCTGGGTTTCTCATGCATGTTTTCGATGTAGGAAGATGCCCTTGAACCTGGAGATTTGGGACCCATGCGATGGGTAGCACGCAGTATTACTTTAAAGGGTCTGCGTTTGCTCACCCAACCTCACCAAACCTCTCAGCCCCAAGAGTGTTCACCCTTATGTCTCATCCAGCTGTGGGTCTAGATATGGTCAATCCAGGTTGCATCACAGCCCCTGAACGAATTGTGTAAGAATTTCTCTCTCTTTCCCTGTCTTTGTTTCATGGGTTTTTAAAAGTAATTTATTTTTATAATGGGGTTTAGCTGCTTTTCACGGCTGTGTTTATGCCGCTTTACACCCACTTGACACACTAACAGAGAGATATCAATACATAGGTTTTCAGATTATTACTATTCAGATATATTCTTGTGCGGTGAATCGGGCGTGTTGAGTCCAGTTCTCTGAGCAAGGTGTAGGTCTTGTCTATTACATATTGGGTTTATGGAACGGTATCTGAGCTAATTTGAAACTCTTGTTTTATGTATCACCCCACCTCACCTTTCCCGTTAAGCAGCCATAGTGTGTTTTCTGCATGTGTGACTCTGTTCTGTTTTGTAATTCAGTTCAAGTGTAACGGTTTTTACATTCCCTCTATAAGTGACACCTTATGAGAAGTGTCCTTTTCTGTGTGACTTATTTCACTTAGAATCATCTTACCTAAATCCACTCATCATGCTGCTACTAGCCTTATGACATTGATTTCATGGCTGAGTGATATTCCATTGTACATAAGGACCACAACTTTTTGATCCATTTTTCGCTTTCCTGGGATATTTAAGGTGGAATGAAGTGGAGGTCCTTGTCAACAGAGCAGCCCTAAACTTTGGGGTGCTTGTGTCTTGCTGATTTTCAATTTTCCCACTTTATCCCCCCATGCGTGGAAGTGCCCTATGCTCTCTAAGCTGTGTTTTTTAGATGTTTCAGGACACACCGTACACTTCTCCAGAGTGGCTGTTGGCGATTTACATCCCGCCCATCAGTGTCGCAAGGCTCCCATTTCTCCATGGCCTGTCCTGCATTTCTGGTTTTGACACTTTTTTCAGCATGGCCCTTTTGACCGATGGGAAGCGAGACTTCTTTGTAGCGCTGATTTGCCTTTCCAGGTTGCTTGGTTGGCCAAAAAGGGCGTATGCGTTTTTTCCTGAATATATTCAGGAAAAAACGCATACGCCCTTTTTGGCCAAGGGCATCATTGTCAACGTTTTGCCGCTTTTCATGTGCTTTAAAGGCGATTCGAATCTACCTCCTGAAATCTGTTTCCTGCAATTCTGCCTTGATTTCAAATCCTCTTCTTTGCCTTCCCTCAATATATTTGTGGACGAGAGTTATCATTTATAACTCTGCAGGTTTGTGAATTGCAGTGCCCTGAAGCTCCATTTTACAAGTCGCTTTCTTGGGAGCTGGCCGCAAAAGCGCAGGATGGCTTCAGGCCCTGTTCTGGTTCCGGGGGGCAGGCTGAGCCTGTGGTTAATTCTTCTTCCTGATGGGAAAATAGAGTGACCTGTGCCTGTCCCAACACCAAGAGCTAGTCTCTCATTGGTTCCCCGTCTTCCCGTTCATCCTCAGGACAAATTGCAACCTGTACGGAACAGGAGGTTAAAGGTGCTGATGCTCCAAGTAGGGAGATTGCTAGTAAAGTGGCTGGAATGGCGACCCCGAGCACAAGGAGATGAGAAATGAGGTGCGTTTTAGAAACCTTTCCCCATCACACGGTGTACCATCTTCTGGGTTTCTCATGCATGTTTTCGATGTAGGAAGATGCCCTTGAACCTGGAGATTTGGGACCCATGCGATGGGTAGCACGCAGTATTACTTTAAAGGGTCTGCGTTTGCTCACCCAACCTCACCAAACCTCTCCGCCCCAAGAGTGTTCACCCTTATGTCTCATCCAGCTGTGGGTCTAGATATGGTCAATCCAGGTTGCATCACAGCCCCTGAACGAATTGTGTAAGAATTTCTCTCTCTTTCCCTGTCTTTGTTTCATGGGTTTTTAAAAGTAATTTATTTTTATAATGGGGTTTAGCTGCTTTTCACGGCTGTGTTTATGCCGCTTTACACCCACTTGACACACTAACAGAGAGATATCAATACATAGGTTTTAAGATTATTACTAGTCAGATATATTCTTGTGCGTTGAATCGGGCGTGTTGAGTCCAGTTCTCTGAGCAAGGAGTAGGTCTTGTCTATTACATATTGGGTTTATGGAACGGTATCTGAGCTAATTTGAAACTCTTGTTTTATGTATCACCCCACCTCACCTTTCCCGTTAAGCAGCCATAGTGTGTTTTCTGCATGTGTGACTCTGTTCTGTTTTGTAATTCAGTTCAAGTGTAACGGTTTTTACATTCCCTCTATAAGTGACACCTTATGAGAAGTGTCCTTTTCTGTGTGACTTATTTCACTTAGAATCGTCTTACCTAAATCCACTCATCATGCTGCTACTAGCCTTATGACATTGATTTCATGGCTGAGTGATATTCCATTGTACATAAGGACCACAACTTTTTGATCCATTTTTCGCTTTCCTGGGATATTTAAGGTGGAATGAAGTGGAGGTCCTTGTCAACAGCGCAGCCCTAAACTTTGGGGTGCTTGTGTCTTGCTGATTTTCAATTTTCCCACTTTATCCCCCCATGCGTGGAAGTGCCCTATGCTCTCTAAGCTGTGTTTTTTAGATGTTTCAGGACACACCGTACACTTCTCCAGAGTGGCTGTTGGCGATTTACATCCCACCCATCAGTGTAGCAAGGCTCCCATTTCTCCATGGCCTGTCCTGCATTTCTGGTTTTGACACTTTTTTCAGCATGGCCCTTTTGACCGATGGGAAGCGAGACTTCTTTGTAGCGCTGATTTGCCTTTCCAGGTTGCTTGGTTGGCCAAAAAGGGCGTATGCGTTTTTTCCTGAATATATTCAGGAAAAAACGCATACGCCCTTTTTGGCCAAGGGCATCATTGTCAACGTTTTGCCGCTTTTCATGTGCTTTAAAGGCGATTCGAATCTACCTCCTGAAATCTGTTTCCTGCAATTCTGCCTTGATTTCAAATCCTCTTCTTTGCCTTCCCTCAATATATTTGTGGACGAGAGTTATCATTTATAACTCTGCAGGTTTGTGAATTGCAGTGCCCTGAAGCTCCATTTTACAAGTCGCTTTTTTGGGAGCTGGCCGCAAAAGCGCAGGATGGCTTCAGGCCCTGTTCTGGTTCCGGGGGGCAGGCTGAGCCTGTGGTTAATTCTTCTTCCTGATGGGAAAATAGAGTGACCTGTGCCTGTCCCAACACTAAGAGCTAGTCTCTCATTGGTTCCCCGTCTTCCCGTTCATCCTCAGGACAAATTGCAACCTGTACGGAACAGGAGGTTAAAGGTGCTGATGCTCCAAGTAGGGAGATTACTAGTAAAGTGGCTGGAATGGCGAACCCGAGCACAAGGAGATGAGAAATGAGGTGCGTTTTAGAAACCTTTCCCCATCACACGGTGTACCATCTTCTGGGTTTCTCATGCATGTTTTCGATGTAGGAAGATGCCCTTGAACCTGGAGATTTGGGACCCATGCGATGGGTAGCACGCAGTATTACTTTAAAGGGTCTGCGTTTGCTCACCCAACCTCACCAAACCTCTCAGCCCCAAGAGTGTCCACCCTTATGTCTCATCCAGCTGTGGGTCTAGATATGGTCAATCCAGGTTGCATCACAGCCCCTGAACGAATTGTGTAAGAATTTCTCTCTCTTTCCCTGTCTTTGTTTCATGGGTTTTTAAAAGTAATTTATTTTTATAATGGGGTTTAGCTGCTTTTCACGGCTGTGTTTATGCCGCTTTACACCCACTTGACACACTAACAGAGAGATATCAATACATAGGTTTTAAGATTATTACTAGTCAGATATATTCTTGTGCGGTGAATCGGGCGTGTTGAGTCCAGTTCTCTGAGCAAGGAGTAGGTCTTGTCTATTACATATTGGGTTTATGGAACGGTATCTGAGCTAATTTGAAACTCTTGTTTTATGTATCACCCCACCTCACCTTTCCCGTTAAGCAGCCATAGTGTGTTTTCTGCATGTGTGACTCTGTTCTGTTTTGTAATTCAGTTCAAGTGTAACGGTTTTTACATTCCCTCTATAAGTGACACCTTATGAGAAGTGTCCTTTTCTGTGTGACTTATTTCACTTAGAATCGTCTTACCTAAATCCACTCATCATGCTGCTACTAGCCTTATGACATTGATTTCATGGCTGAGTGATATTCCATTGTACATAAGGACCACAACTTTTTGATCCATTTTTCGCTGTCCTGGGATATTTAAGGTGGAATGAAGTGGAGGTCCTTGTCAACAGAGCAGCCCTAAACTTTGGGGTGCTTGTGTCTTGCTGATTTTCAATTTTCCCACTTTATCCCCCCATGCGTGGAAGTGCCCTATGCTCTCTAAGCTGTGTTTTTTAGATGTTTCAGGACACACCGTACACTTCTCCAGAGTGGCTGTTGGCGATTTACATCCCGCCCATCAGTGTAGCAAGGCTCCCATTTCTCCATGGCCTGTCCTGCATTTCTGGTTTGACACTTTTTTCAGCATGGCCCTTTTGACCGATGGGAAGCGAGACTTCTTTGTAGCGCTGATTTGCCTTTCCAGGTTGCTTGGTTGGCCAAAAAGGGCGTATGCGTTTTTTCCTGAATATATTCAGGAAAAAACGCATACGCCCTTTTTGGCCAAGGGCATCATTGTCAACGTTTTGCCGCTTTTCATGTGCTTTAAAGGCGATTCGAATCTACCTCCTGAAATCTGTTTCCTGCAATTCTGCCTTGATTTCAAATCCTCTTCTTTGCCTTCCCTCAATATATTTGTGGACGAGAGTTATCATTTATAACTCTGCAGGTTTGTGAATTGCAGTGCCCTGAAGCTCCATTTTACAAGTCGCTTTTTTGGGAGCTGGCCGCAAAAGCGCAGGATGGCTTCAGGCCCTGTTCTGGTTCCGGGGGGCAGGCTGAGCCTGTGGTTAATTCTTCTTCCTGATGGGAAAATAGAGTGACCTGTGCCTGTCCCAACACTAAGAGCTAGTCTCTCATTGGTTCCCCGTCTTCCCGTTCATCCTCAGGACAAATTGCAACCTGTACGGAACAGGAGGTTAAAGGTGCTGATGCTCCAAGTAGGGAGATTGCTAGTAAAGTGGCTGGAATGGCGAACCCGAGCACAAGGAGATGAGAAATGAGGTGCGTTTTAGAAACCTTTCCCCATCACACGGTGTACCATCTTCTGGGTTTCTCATGCATGTTTTCGATGTAGGAAGATGCCCTTGAACCTGGAGATTTGGGACCCATGCGATGGGTAGCACGCAGTATTACTTTAAAGGGTCTGCGTTTGCTCACCCAACCTCACCAAACCTCTCAGCCCCAAGAGTGTCCACCCTTATGTCTCATCCAGCTGTGGGTCTAGATATGGTCAATCCAGGTTGCATCAGAGCCCCTGAACGAATTGTGTAAGAATTTCTCTCTCTTTCCCTGTCTTTGTTTCATGGGTTTTTAAAAGTAATTTATTTTTATAATGGGGTTTAGCTGCTTTTCACGGCTGTGTTTATGCCGCTTTACACCCACTTGACACACTAACAGAGAGATATCAATACATAGGTTTTAAGATTATTACTAGTCAGATATATTCTTGTGCGGTGAATCGGGCGTGTTGAGTCCAGTTCTCTGAGCAAGGAGTAGGTCTTGTCTATTACATATTGGGTTTATGGAACGGTATCTGAGCTAATTTGAAACTCTTGTTTTATGTATCACCCCACCTCACCTTTCCCGTTAAGCAGCCATAGTGTGTTTTCTGCATGTGTGACTCTGTTCTGTTTTGTAATTCAGTTCAAGTGTAACGGTTTTTACATTCCCTCTATAAGTGACACCTTATGAGAAGTGTCCTTTTCTGTGTGACTTATTTCACTTAGAATCGTCTTACCTAAATCCACTCATCATGCTGCTACTAGCCTTATGACATTGATTTCATGGCTGAGTGATATTCCATTGTACACAAGGACCACAACTTTTTGATCCATTTTTCGCTGTCCTGGGATATTTAAGGTGGAATGAAGTGGAGGTCCTTGTCAACAGAGCAGCCCTAAACTTTGGGGTGCTTGTGTCTTGCTGATTTTCAATTTTCCCACTTTATCCCCCCATGCGTGGAAGTGCCCTATGCTCTCTAAGCTGTGTTTTTTAGATGTTTCAGGACACACCGTACACTTCTCCAGAGTGGCTGTTGGCGATTTACATCCCGCCCATCAGTGTAGCAAGGCTCCCATTTCTCCATGGCCTGTCCTGCATTTCTGGTTTTGACACTTTTTTCAGCATGGCCCTTTTGACCGAAGGGAAGCGAGACTTCTTTGTAGCGCTGATTTGCCTTTCCAGGTTGCTTGGTTGGCCAAAAAGGGCGTATGCGTTTTTTCCTGAATATATTCAGGAAAAAACGCATACGCCCTTTTTGTCCAAGGGCATCATTGTCAACGTTTTGCCGCTTTTCATGTGCTTTAAAGGCGATTCGAATCTACCTCCTGAAATCTGTTTCCTGCAATTCTGCCTTGATTTCAAATCCTCTTCTTTGCCTTCCCTCAATATATTTGTGGACGAGAGTTATCATTTATAACTCTGCAGGTTTGTGAATTGCAGTGCCCTGAAGCTCCATTTTACAAGTCGCTTTCTTGGGAGCTGGCCGCAAAAGCGCAGGATGGCTTCAGGCCCTGTTCTGGTTCCGGGGGGCAGGCTGAGCCTGTGGTTAATTCTTCTTCCTGATGGGAAAATAGAGTGACCTGTGCCTGTCCCAACACCAAGAGCTAGTCTCTCATTGGTTCCCCGTCTTCCCGTTCATCCTCAGGACAAATTGCAACCTGTACGGAACAGGAGGTTAAAGGTGCTGATGCTCCAAGTAGGGAGATTGCTAGTAAAGTGGCTGGAATGGCAAACCCGAGCACAAGGAGATGAGAAATGAGGTGCGTTTTAGAAACCTTTCCCCATCACACGGTGTACCATCTTCTGGGTTTCTCATGCATGTTTTCGATGTAGGAAGATGCCCTTGAACCTGGAGATTTGGGACCCATGCGATGGGTAGCACGCAGTATTACTTTAAAGGGTCTGCGTTTGTTCACCCAACCTCACCAAACCTCTCAGCCCCAAGAGTGTCCACCCTTATGTCTCATCCAGCTGTGCGTCTAGATATGGTCAATCCAGGTTGCATCACAGCCCCTGAACGAATTGTGTAAGAATTTCTCTCTCTTTCCCTGTCTTTGTTTCATGGGTTTTTAAAAGTAATTTATTTTTATAATGGGGTTTAGCTGCTTTTCACGGCTGTGTTTATGCCGCTTTACACCCACTTGACACACTAACAGAGAGATATCAATACATAGGTTTTAAGATTATTACTAGTCAGATATATTCTTGTGCGGTGAATCGGGCGTGTTGAGTCCAGTTCTCTGAGCAAGGAGTAGGTCTTGTCTATTACATATTGGGTTTATGGAACGGTATCTGAGCTAATTTGAAACTCTTGTTTTATGTATCACCCCACCTCACCTTTCCCGTTAAGCAGCCATAGTGTGTTTTCTGCATGTGTGACTCTGTTCTGTTTTGTAATTCAGTTCAAGTGTAACGGTTTTTACATTCCCTCTATAAGTGACACCTTATGAGAAGTGTCCTTTTCTGTGTGACTTATTTCACTTAGAATCGTCTTACCTAAATCCACTCATCATGCTGCTACTAGCCTTATGACATTGATTTCATGGCTGAGTGATATTCCATTGTACATAAGGACCACAACTTTTTGATCCATTTTTCGCTTTCCTGGGATATTTAAGGTGGAATGAAGTGGAGGTCCTTGTCAACAGAGCAGCCCTAAACTTTGGGGTGCTTGTGTCTTGCTGATTTTCAATTTTCCCACTTTATCCCCCATGCGTGGAAGTGCCCTATGCTCTCTAAGCTGTGTTTTTTAGATGTTTCAGGACACACCGTACACTTCTCCAGAGTGGCTGTTGGCGATTTACATCCCGCCCATCAGTGTAGCAAGGCTCCCATTTCTCCATGGCCTGTCCTGCATTTCTGGTTTTGACACTTTTTTCAGCATGGCCCTTTTGACCGATCGGAAGCGAGACTTCTTTGTAGCGCTGATTTGCCTTTCCAGGTTGCTTGGTTGGCCAAAAAGGGCGTATGCGTTTTTTCCTGAATATATTCAGGAAAAAACGCATACGCCCTTTTTGGCCAAGGGCATCATTGTCAACGTTTTGCCGCTTTTCATGTGCTTTAAAGGCGATTCGAACCTACCTCCTGAAATCTGTTTCCTGCAATTCTGCCTTGATTTCAAATCCTCTTCTTTGCCTTCCCTCAATATATTTGTGGACGAGAGTTATCATTTATAACTCTGCAGGTTTGTGAATTGCAGTGCCCTGAAGCTCCATTTTACAAGTCGCTTTTTTGGGAGCTGGCCGCAAAAGCGCAGGATGGCTTCAGGCCCTGTTCTGGTTCCGGGGGGCAGGCTGAGCCTGTGGTTAATTCTTCTTCCTGATGGGAAAATAGAGTGACCTGTGCCTGTCCCAACACCAAGAGCTAGTCTCTCATTGGTTCCCCGTCTTCCCGTTCATCCTCAGGACAAATTGCAACCTGTACGGAACAGGAGGTTAAAGGTGCTGATGCTCCACGTAGGGAGATTGCTAGTAAAGTGGCTGGAATGGAGAACCCGAGCACAAGGAGATGAGAAATGAGGTGCGTTTTAGAAACCTTTCCCCATCACACGGTGTACCATCTTCTGGGTTTCTCATGCATGTTTTCGATGTAGGAAGATGCCCTTGAACCTGGAGATTTGGGACCCATGCGATGGGTAGCACGCAGTATTACTTTAAAGGGTCTGCGTTTGCTCACCCAACCTCACCAAACCTCTCAGCCCCAAGAGTGTTCACCCTTATGTCTCATCCAGCTGTGGGTCTAGATATGGTCAATCCAGGTTGCATCACAGCCCCTGAACGAATTGTGTAAGAATTTCTCTCTCTTTCCCTGTCTTTGTTTCATGGGTTTTTAAAAGTAATTTATTTTTATAATGGGGTTTAGCTGCTTTTCACGGCTGTGTTTATGCTGCTTTACACCCACTTGACACACTAACAGAGAGATATCAATACATAGGTTTTCAGATTATTACTATTCAGATATATTCTTGTGCGGTGAATCGGGCGTGTTGAGTCCAGTTCTCTGAGCAAGGTGTAGGTCTTGTCTATTACATATTGGGTTTATGGAACGGTATCTGAGCTAATTTGAAACTCTTGTTTTATGTATCACCCCACCTCACCTTTCCCGTTAAGCAGCCATAGTGTGTTTTCTGCATGTGTGACTCTGTTCTGTTTTGTAATTCAGTTCAAGTGTAACGGTTTTTACATTCCCTCTATAAGTGACACCTTATGAGAAGTGTCCTTTTCTGTGTGACTTATTTCACTTAGAATCATCTTACCTAAATCCACTCATCATGCTGCTACTAGCCTTATGACATTGATTTCATGGCTGAGTGATATTCCATTGTACATAAGGACCACAACTTTTTGATCCATTTTTCGCTTTCCTGGGATATTTAAGGTGGAATGAAGTGGAGGTCCTTGTCAACAGAGCAGCCCTAAACTTTGGGGTGCTTGTGTCTTGCTGATTTTCAATTTTCCCACTTTATCCCCCCATGCGTGGAAGTGCCCTATGCTCTCTAAGCTGTGTTTTTTAGATGTTTCAGGACACACCGTACACTTCTCCAGAGTGGCTGTTGGCGATTTACATCCCGCCCATCAGTGTCGCAAGGCTCCCATTTCTCCATGGCCTGTCCTGCATTTCTGGTTTTGACACTTTTTTCAGCATGGCCCTTTTGACCGATGGGAAGCGAGACTTCTTTGTAGCGCTGATTTGCCTTTCCAGGTTGCTTGGTTGGCCAAAAAGGGCGTATGCGTTTTTTCCTGAATATATTCAGGAAAAAACGCATACGCCCTTTTTGGCCAAGGGCATCATTGTCAACGTTTTGCCGCTTTTCATGTGCTTTAAAGGCGATTCGAATCTACCTCCTGAAATCTGTTTCCTGCAATTCTGCCTTGATTTCAAATCCTCTTCTTTGCCTTCCCTCAATATATTTGTGGACGAGAGTTATCATTTATAACTCTGCAGGTTTGTGAATTGCAGTGCCCTGAAGCTCCATTTTACAAGTCGCTTTCTTGGGAGCTGGCCGCAAAAGCGCAGGATGGCTTCAGGCCCTGTTCTGGTTCCGGGGGGCAGGCTGAGCCTGTGGTTAATTCTTCTTCCTGATGGGAAAATAGAGTGACCTGTGCCTGTCCCAACACCAAGAGCTAGTCTCTCATTGGTTCCCCGTCTTCCCGTTCATCCTCAGGACAAATTGCAACCTGTACGGAACAGGAGGTTAAAGGTGCTGATGCTCCAAGTAGGGAGATTGCTAGTAAAGTGGCTGGAATGGCGACCCCGAGCACAAGGAGATGAGAAATGAGGTGCGTTTTAGAAACCTTTCCCCATCACACGGTGTACCATCTTCTGGGTTTCTCATGCATGTTTTCGATGTAGGAAGATGCCCTTGAACCTGGAGATTTGGGACCCATGCGATGGGTAGCACGCAGTATTACTTTAAAGGGTCTGCGTTTGCTCACCCAACCTCACCAAACCTCTCCGCCCCAAGAGTGTTCACCCTTATGTCTCATCCAGCTGTGGGTCTAGATATGGTCAATCCAGGTTGCATCACAGCCCCTGAACGAATTGTGTAAGAATTTCTCTCTCTTTCCCTGTCTTTGTTTCATGGGTTTTTAAAAGTAATTTATTTTTATAATGGGGTTTAGCTGCTTTTCACGGCTGTGTTTATGCCGCTTTACACCCACTTGACACACTAACAGAGAGATATCAATACATAGGTTTTAAGATTATTACTAGTCAGATATATTCTTGTGCGGTGAATCGGGCGTGTTGAGTCCAGTTCTCTGAGCAAGGAGTAGGTCTTGTCTATTACATATTGGGTTTATGGAACGGTATCTGAGCTAATTTGAAACTCTTGTTTTATGTATCACCCCACCTCACCTTTCCCGTTAAGCAGCCATAGTGTGTTTTCTGCATGTGTGACTCTGTTCTGTTTTGTAATTCAGTTCAAGTGTAACGGTTTTTACATTCCCTCTATAAGTGACACCTTATGAGAAGTGTCCTTTTCTGTGTGACTTATTTCACTTAGAATCGTCTTACCTAAATCCACTCATCATGCTGCTACTAGCCTTATGACATTGATTTCATGGCTGAGTGATATTCCATTGTACATAAGGACCACAACTTTTTGATCCATTTTTCGCTTTCCTGGGATATTTAAGGTGGAATGAAGTGGAGGTCCTTGTCAACAGCGCAGCCCTAAACTTTGGGGTGCTTGTGTCTTGCTGATTTTCAATTTTCCCACTTTATCCCCCCATGCGTGGAAGTGCCCTATGCTCTCTAAGCTGTGTTTTTTAGATGTTTCAGGACACACCGTACACTTCTCCAGAGTGGCTGTTGGCGATTTACATCCCACCCATCAGTGTAGCAAGGCTCCCATTTCTCCATGGCCTGTCCTGCATTTCTGGTTTTGACACTTTTTTCAGCATGGCCCTTTTGACCGATGGGAAGCGAGACTTCTTTGTAGCGCTGATTTGCCTTTCCAGGTTGCTTGGTTGGCCAAAAAGGGCGTATGCGTTTTTTCCTGAATATATTCAGGAAAAAACGCATACGCCCTTTTTGGCCAAGGGCATCATTGTCAACGTTTTGCCGCTTTTCATGTGCTTTAAAGGCGATTCGAATCTACCTCCTGAAATCTGTTTCCTGCAATTCTGCCTTGATTTCAAATCCTCTTCTTTGCCTTCCCTCAATATATTTGTGGACGAGAGTTATCATTTATAACTCTGCAGGTTTGTGAATTGCAGTGCCCTGAAGCTCCATTTTACAAGTCGCTTTTTTGGGAGCTGGCCGCAAAAGCGCAGGATGGCTTCAGGCCCTGTTCTGGTTCCGGGGGGCAGGCTGAGCCTGTGGTTAATTCTTCTTCCTGATGGGAAAATAGAGTGACCTGTGCCTGTCCCAACACTAAGAGCTAGTCTCTCATTGGTTCCCCGTCTTCCCGTTCATCCTCAGGACAAATTGCAACCTGTACGGAACAGGAGGTTAAAGGTGCTGATGCTCCAAGTAGGGAGATTACTAGTAAAGTGGCTGGAATGGCGAACCCGAGCACAAGGAGATGAGAAATGAGGTGCGTTTTAGAAACCTTTCCCCATCACACGGTGTACCATCTTCTGGGTTTCTCATGCATGTTTTCGATGTAGGAAGATGCCCTTGAACCTGGAGATTTGGGACCCATGCGATGGGTAGCACGCAGTATTACTTTAAAGGGTCTGCGTTTGCTCACCCAACCTCACCAAACCTCTCAGCCCCAAGAGTGTCCACCCTTATGTCTCATCCAGCTGTGGGTCTAGATATGGTCAATCCAGGTTGCATCACAGCCCCTGAACGAATTGTGTAAGAATTTCTCTCTCTTTCCCTGTCTTTGTTTCATGGGTTTTTAAAAGTAATTTATTTTTATAATGGGGTTTAGCTGCTTTTCACGGCTGTGTTTATGCCGCTTTACACCCACTTGACACACTAACAGAGAGATATCAATACATAGGTTTTAAGATTATTACTAGTCAGATATATTCTTGTGCGGTGAATCGGGCGTGTTGAGTCCAGTTCTCTGAGCAAGGAGTAGGTCTTGTCTATTACATATTGGGTTTATGGAACGGTATCTGAGCTAATTTGAAACTCTTGTTTTATGTATCACCCCACCTCACCTTTCCCGTTAAGCAGCCATAGTGTGTTTTCTGCATGTGTGACTCTGTTCTGTTTTGTAATTCAGTTCAAGTGTAACGGTTTTTACATTCCCTCTATAAGTGACACCTTATGAGAAGTGTCCTTTTCTGTGTGACTTATTTCACTTAGAATCGTCTTACCTAAATCCACTCATCATGCTGCTACTAGCCTTATGACATTGATTTCATGGCTGAGTGATATTCCATTGTACATAAGGACCACAACTTTTTGATCCATTTTTCGCTGTCCTGGGATATTTAAGGTGGAATGAAGTGGAGGTCCTTGTCAACAGAGCAGCCCTAAACTTTGGGGTGCTTGTGTCTTGCTGATTTTCAATTTTCCCACTTTATCCCCCCATGCGTGGAAGTGCCCTATGCTCTCTAAGCTGTGTTTTTTAGATGTTTCAGGACACACCGTACACTTCTCCAGAGTGGCTGTTGGCGATTTACATCCCGCCCATCAGTGTAGCAAGGCTCCCATTTCTCCATGGCCTGTCCTGCATTTCTGGTTTGACACTTTTTTCAGCATGGCCCTTTTGACCGATGGGAAGCGAGACTTCTTTGTAGCGCTGATTTGCCTTTCCAGGTTGCTTGGTTGGCCAAAAAGGGCGTATGCGTTTTTTCCTGAATATATTCAGGAAAAAACGCATACGCCCTTTTTGGCCAAGGGCATCATTGTCAACGTTTTGCCGCTTTTCATGTGCTTTAAAGGCGATTCGAATCTACCTCCTGAAATCTGTTTCCTGCAATTCTGCCTTGATTTCAAATCCTCTTCTTTGCCTTCCCTCAATATATTTGTGGACGAGAGTTATCATTTATAACTCTGCAGGTTTGTGAATTGCAGTGCCCTGAAGCTCCAATTTACAAGTCGCTTTTTTGGGAGCTGGCCGCAAAAGCGCAGGATGGCTTCAGGCCCTGTTCTGGTTCCGGGGGGCAGGCTGAGCCTGTGGTTAATTCTTCTTCCTGATGGGAAAATAGAGTGACCTGTGCCTGTCCCAACACCAAGAGCTAGTCTCTCATTGGTTCCCCGTCTTCCCGTTCATCCTCAGGACAAATTGCAACCTGTACGGAACAGGAGGTTAAAGGTGCTGATGCTCCAAGTAGGGAGATTGCTAGTAAAGTGGCTGGAATGGCGAACCCGAGCACAAGGAGATGAGAAATGAGGTGCGTTTTAGAAACCTTTCCCCATCACACGGTGTACCATCTTCTGGGTTTCTCATGCATGTTTTCGATGTAGGAAGATGCCCTTGAACCTGGAGATTTGGGACCCATGCGATGGGTAGCACGCAGTATTACTTTAAAGGGTCTGCGTTTGCTCACCCAACCTCACCAAACCTCTCAGCCCCAAGAGTGTTCACCCTTATGTCTCATCCAGCTGTGGGTCTAGATATGGTCAATCCAGGTTGCATCACAGCCCCTGAACGAATTGTGTAAGAATTTCTCTCTCTTTCCCTGTCTTTGTTTCATGGGTTTTTAAAAGTAATTTATTTTTATAATGGGGTTTAGCTGCTTTTCACGGCTGTGTTTATGCCGCTTTACACCCACTTGACACACTAACAGAGAGATATCAATACATAGGTTTTAAGATTATTACTAGTCAGATATATTCTTGTGCGGTGAATCGGGCGTGTTGAGTCCAGTTCTCTGAGCAAGGAGTAGGTCTTGTCTATTACATATTGGGTTTATGGAACGGTATCTGAGCTAATTTGAAACTCTTGTTTTATGTATCACCCCACCTCACCTTTCCCGTTAAGCAGCCATAGTGTGTTTTCTGCATGTGTGACTCTGTTCTGTTTTGTAATTCAGTTCAAGTGTAACGGTTTTTACATTCCCTCTATAAGTGACACCTTATGAGAAGTGTCCTTTTCTGTGTGACTTATTTCACTTAGAATCGTCTTACCTAAATCCACTCATCATGCTGCTACTAGCCTTATGACATTGATTTCATGGCTGAGTGATATTCCATTGTACATAAGGACCACAACTTTTTGATCCATTTTTCGCTGTCCTGGGATATTTAAGGTGGAATGAAGTGGAGGTCCTTGTCAACAGAGCAGCCCTAAACTTTGGGGTGCTTGTGTCTTGCTGATTTTCAATTTTCCCACTTTATCCCCCCATGCGTGGAAGTGCCCTATGCTCTCTAAGCTGTGTTTTTTAGATGTTTCAGGACACACCGTACACTTCTCCAGAGTGGCTGTTGGCGATTTACATCCCGCCCATCAGTGTAGCAAGGCTCCCATTTCTCCATGGCCTGTCCTGCATTTCTGGTTTTGACACTTTTTTCAGCATGGCCCTTTTGACCGAAGGGAAGCGAGACTTCTTTGTAGCGCTGATTTGCCTTTCCAGGTTGCTTGGTTGGCCAAAAAGGGCGTATGCGTTTTTTCCTGAATATATTCAGGAAAAAACGCATACGCCCTTTTTGGCCAAGGGCATCATTGTCAACGTTTTGCCGCTTTTCATGTGCTTTAAAGGCGATTCGAATCTACCTCCTGAAATCTGTTTCCTGCAATTCTGCCTTGATTTCAAATCCTCTTCTTTGCCTTCCCTCAATATATTTGTGGACGAGAGTTATCATTTATAACTCTGCAGGTTTGTGAATTGCAGTGCCCTGAAGCTCCATTTTACAAGTCGCTTTCTTGGGAGCTGGCCGCAAAAGCGCAGGATGGCTTCAGGCCCTGTTCTGGTTCCGGGGGGCAGGCTGAGCCTGTGGTTAATTCTTCTTCCTGATGGGAAAATAGAGTGACCTGTGCCTGTCCCAACACCAAGAGCTAGTCTCTCATTGGTTCCCCGTCTTCCCGTTCATCCTCAGGACAAATTGCAACCTGTACGGAACAGGAGGTTAAAGGTGCTGATGCTCCAAGTAGGGAGATTGCTAGTAAAGTGGCTGGAATGGCGAACCCGAGCACAAGGAGATGAGAAATGAGGTGCGTTTTAGAAACCTTTCCCCATCACACGGTGTACCATCTTCTGGGTTTCTCATGCATGTTTTCGATGTAGGAAGATGCCCTTGAACCTGGAGATTTGGGACCCATGCGATGGGTAGCACGCAGTATTACTTTAAAGGGTCTGCGTTTGTTCACCCAACCTCACCAAACCTCTCAGCCCCAAGAGTGTCCACCCTTATGTCTCATCCAGCTGTGCGTCTAGATATGGTCAATCCAGGTTGCATCACAGCCCCTGAACGAATTGTGTAAGAATTTCTCTCTCTTTCCCTGTCTTTGTTTCATGGGTTTTTAAAAGTAATTTATTTTTATAATGGGGTTTAGCTGCTTTTCACGGCTGTGTTTATGCCGCTTTACACCCACTTGACACACTAACAGAGAGATATCAATACATAGGTTTTAAGATTATTACTAGTCAGATATATTCTTGTGCGGTGAATCGGGCGTGTTGAGTCCAGTTCTCTGAGCAAGGAGTAGGTCTTGTCTATTACATATTGGGTTTATGGAACGGTATCTGAGCTAATTTGAAACTCTTGTTTTATGTATCACCCCACCTCACCTTTCCCGTTAAGCAGCCATAGTGTGTTTTCTGCATGTGTGACTCTGTTCTGTTTTGTAATTCAGTTCAAGTGTAACGGTTTTTACATTCCCTCTATAAGTGACACCTTATGAGAAGTGTCCTTTTCTGTGTGACTTATTTCACTTAGAATCGTCTTACCTAAATCCACTCATCATGCTGCTACTAGCCTTATGACATTGATTTCATGGCTGAGTGATATTCCATTGTACATAAGGACCACAACTTTTTGATCCATTTTTCGCTTTCCTGGGATATTTAAGGTGGAATGAAGTGGAGGTCCTTGTCAACAGAGCAGCCCTAAACTTTGGGGTGCTTGTGTCTTGCTGATTTTCAATTTTCCCACTTTATCCCCCATGCGTGGAAGTGCCCTATGCTCTCTAAGCTGTGTTTTTTAGATGTTTCAGGACACACCGTACACTTCTCCAGAGTGGCTGTTGGCGATTTACATCCCGCCCATCAGTGTAGCAAGGCTCCCATTTCTCCATGGCCTGTCCTGCATTTCTGGTTTTGACACTTTTTTCAGCATGGCCCTTTTGACCGATGGGAAGCGAGACTTCTTTGTAGCGCTGATTTGCCTTTCCAGGTTGCTTGGTTGGCCAAAAAGGGCGTATGCGTTTTTTCCTGAATATATTCAGGAAAAAACGCATACGCCCTTTTTGGCCAAGGGCATCATTGTCAACGTTTTGCCGCTTTTCATGTGCTTTAAAGGCGATTCGAACCTACCTCCTGAAATCTGTTTCCTGCAATTCTGCCTTGATTTCAAATCCTCTTCTTTGCCTTCCCTCAATATATTTGTGGACGAGAGTTATCATTTATAACTCTGCAGGTTTGTGAATTGCAGTGCCCTGAAGCTCCATTTTACAAGTCGCTTTTTTGGGAGCTGGCCGCAAAAGCGCAGGATGGCTTCAGGCCCTGTTCTGGTTCCGGGGGGCAGGCTGAGCCTGTGGTTAATTCTTCTTCCTGATGGGAAAATAGAGTGACCTGTGCCTGTCCCAACACCAAGAGCTAGTCTCTCATTGGTTCCCCGTCTTCCCGTTCATCCTCAGGACAAATTGCAACCTGTACGGAACAGGAGGTTAAAGGTGCTGATGCTCCACGTAGGGAGATTGCTAGTAAAGTGGCTGGAATGGCGAACCCGAGCACAAGGAGATGAGAAATGAGGTGCGTTTTAGAAACCTTTCCCCATCACACGGTGTACCATCTTCTGGGTTTCTCATGCATGTTTTCGATGTAGGAAGATGCCCTTGAACCTGGAGATTTGGGACCCATGCGATGGGTAGCACGCAGTATTACTTTAAAGGGTCTGCGTTTGCTCACCCAACCTCACCAAACCTCTCAGCCCCAAGAGTGTTCACCCTTATGTCTCATCCAGCTGTGGGTCTAGATATGGTCAATCCAGGTTGCATCACAGCCCCTGAACGAATTGTGTAAGAATTTCTCTCTCTTTCCCTGTCTTTGTTTCATGGGTTTTTAAAAGTAATTTATTTTTATAATGGGGTTTAGCTGCTTTTCACGGCTGTGTTTATGCCGCTTTACACCCACTTGACACACTAACAGAGAGATATCAATACATAGGTTTTCAGATTATTACTATTCAGATATATTCTTGTGCGGTGAATCGGGCGTGTTGAGTCCAGTTCTCTGAGCAAGGAGTAGGTCTTGTCTATTACATATTGGGTTTATGGAACGGTATCTGAGCTAATTTGAAACTCTTGTTTTATGTATCACCCCACCTCACCTTTCCCGTTAAGCAGCCATAGTGTGTTTTCTGCATGTGTGACTCTGTTCTGTTTTGTAATTCAGTTCAAGTGTAACGGTTTTTACATTCCCTCTATAAGTGACACCTTATGAGAAGTGTCCTTTTCTGTGTGACTTATTTCACTTAGAATCATCTTACCTAAATCCACTCATCATGCTGCTACTAGCCTTATGACATTGATTTCATGGCTGAGTGATATTCCATTGTACATAAGGACCACAACTTTTTGATCCATTTTTCGCTTTCCTGGGATATTTAAGGTGGAATGAAGTGGAGGTCCTTGTCAACAGAGCAGCCCTAAACTTTGGGGTGCTTGTGTCTTGCTGATTTTCAATTTTCCCACTTTATCCCCCCATGCGTGGAAGTGCCCTATGCTCTCTAAGCTGTGTTTTTTAGATGTTTCAGGACACACCGTACACTTCTCCAGAGTGGCTGTTGGCGATTTACATCCCGCCCATCAGTGTCGCAAGGCTCCCATTTCTCCATGGCCTGTCCTGCATTTCTGGTTTTGACACTTTTTTCAGCATGGCCCTTTTGACCGATGGGAAGCGAGACTTCTTTGTAGCGCTGATTTGCCTTTCCAGGTTGCTTGGTTGGCCAAAAAGGGCGTATGCGTTTTTTCCTGAATATATTCAGGAAAAAACGCATACGCCCTTTTTGGCCAAGGGCATCATTGTCAAAGTTTTGCCGCTTTTCATGTGCTTTAAAGGCGATTCGAATCTACCTCCTGAAATCTGTTTCCTGCAATTCTGCCTTGATTTCAAATCCTCTTCTTTGCCTTCCCTCAATATATTTGTGGACGAGAGTTATCATTTATAACTCTGCAGGTTTGTGAATTGCAGTGCCCTGAAGCTCCATTTTACAAGTCGCTTTCTTGGGAGCTGGCCGCAAAAGCGCAGGATGGCTTCAGGCCCTGTTCTGGTTCCGGGGGGCAGGCTGAGCCTGTGGTTAATTCTTCTTCCTGATGGGAAAATAGAGTGACCTGTGCCTGTCCCAACACCAAGAGCTAGTCTCTCATTGGTTCCCCGTCTTCCCGTTCATCCTCAGGACAAATTGCAACCTGTACGGAACAGGAGGTTAAAGGTGCTGATGCTCCAAGTAGGGAGATTGCTAGTAAAGTGGCTGGAATGGTGACCCCGAGCACAAGGAGATGAGAAATGAGGTGCGTTTTAGAAACCTTTCCCCATCACACGGTGTACCATCTTCTGGGTTTCTCATGCATGTTTTCGATGTAGGAAGATGCCCTTGAACCTGGAGATTTGGGACCCATGCGATGGGTAGCACGCAGTATTACTTTAAAGGGTCTGCGTTTGCTCACCCAACCTCACCAAACCTCTCCGCCCCAAGAGTGTTCACCCTTATGTCTCATCCAGCTGTGGGTCTAGATATGGTCAATCCAGGTTGCATCACAGCCCCTGAACGAATTGTGTAAGAATTTCTCTCTCTTTCCCTGTCTTTGTTTCATGGGTTTTTAAAAGTAATTTATTTTTATAATGGGGTTTAGCTGCTTTTCACGGCTGTGTTTATGCCGCTTTACACCCACTTGACACACTAACAGAGAGATATCAATACATAGGTTTTAAGATTATTACTAGTCAGATATATTCTTGTGCGGTGAATCGGGCGTGTTGAGTCCAGTTCTCTGAGCAAGGAGTAGGTCTTGTCTATTACATATTGGGTTTATGGAACGGTATCTGAGCTAATTTGAAACTCTTGTTTTATGTATCACCCCACCTCACCTTTCCCGTTAAGCAGCCATAGTGTGTTTTCTGCATGTGTGACTCTGTTCTGTTTTGTAATTCAGTTCAAGTGTAACGGTTTTTACATTCCCTCTATAAGTGACACCTTATGAGAAGTGTCCTTTTCTGTGTGACTTATTTCACTTAGAATCGTCTTACCTAAATCCACTCATCATGCTGCTACTAGCCTTATGACATTGATTTCATGGCTGAGTGATATTCCATTGTACATAAGGACCACAACTTTTTGATCCATTTTTCGCTGTCCTGGGATATTTAAGGTGGAATGAAGTGGAGGTCCTTGTCAACAGAGCAGCCCTAAACTTTGGGGTGCTTGTGTCTTGCTGATTTTCAATTTTCCCACTTTATCCCCCCATGCGTGGAAGTGCCCTATGCTCTCTAAGCTGTGTTTTTTAGATGTTTCAGGACACACCGTACACTTCTCCAGAGTGGCTGTTGGCGATTTACATCCCGCCCATCAGTGTAGCAAGGCTCCCATTTCTCCATGGCCTGTCCTGCATTTCTGGTTTTGACACTTTTTTCAGCATGGCCCTTTTGACCGAAGGGAAGCGAGACTTCTTTGTAGCGCTGATTTGCCTTTCCAGGTTGCTTGGTTGGCCAAAAAGGGCGTATGCGTTTTTTCCTGAATATATTCAGGAAAAAACGCATACGCCCTTTTTGGCCAAGGGCATCATTGTCAACGTTTTGCCGCTTTTCATGTGCTTTAAAGGCGATTCGAATCTACCTCCTGAAATCTGTTTCCTGCAATTCTGCCTTGATTTCAAATCCTCTTCTTTGCCTTCCCTCAATATATTTGTGGACGAGAGTTATCATTTATAACTCTGCAGGTTTGTGAATTGCAGTGCCCTGAAGCTCCATTTTACAAGTCGCTTTCTTGGGAGCTGGCCGCAAAAGCGCAGGATGGCTTCAGGCCCTGTTCTGGTTCCGGGGGGCAGGCTGAGCCTGTGGTTAATTCTTCTTCCTGATGGGAAAATAGAGTGACCTGTGCCTGTCCCAACACCAAGAGCTAGTCTCTCATTGGTTCCCCGTCTTCCCGTTCATCCTCAGGACAAATTGCAACCTGTACGGAACAGGAAGTTAAAGGTGCTGATGCTCCAAGTAGGGAGATTGCTAGTAAAGTGGCTGGAATGGCGAACCCGAGCACAAGGAGATGAGAAATGAGGTGCGTTTTAGAAACCTTTCCCCATCACACGGTGTACCATCTTCTGGGTTTCTCATGCATGTTTTCGATGTAGGAAGATGCCCTTGAACCTGGAGATTTGGGACCCATGCGATGGGTAGCACGCAGTATTACTTTAAAGGGTCTGCGTTTGTTCACCCAACCTCACCAAACCTCTCAGCCCCAAGAGTGTCCACCCTTATGTCTCATCCAGCTGTGGGTCTAGATATGGTCAATCCAGGTTGCATCACAGCCCCTGAACGAATTGTGTAAGAATTTCTCTCTCTTTCCCTGTCTTTGTTTCATGGGTTTTTAAAAGTAATTTATTTTTATAATGGGGTTTAGCTGCTTTTCACGGCTGTGTTTATGCCGCTTTACACCCACTTGACACACTAACAGAGAGATATCAATACATAGGTTTTAAGATTATTACTAGTCAGATATATTCTTGTGCGGTGAATCGGGCGTGTTGAGTCCAGTTCTCTGAGCAAGGGGTAGGTCTTGTGTATTACATATTGGGTTTATGGAACGGTATCTGAGCTAATTTGAAACTCTTGTTTTATGTATCACCCCACCTCACCTTTCCCGTTAAGCAGCCATAGTGTGTTTTCTGCATGTGTGACTCTGTTCTGTTTTGTAATTCAGTTCAAGTGTAACGGTTTTTACATTCCCTCTATAAGTGACACCTTATGAGAAGTGTCCTTTTCTGTGTGACTTATTTCACTTAGAATCGTCTTACCTAAATCCACTCATCATGCTGCTACTAGCCTTATGACATTGATTTCATGGCTGAGTGATATTCCATTGTACATAAGGACCACAACTTTTTGATCCATTTTTCGCTGTCCTGGGATATTTAAGGTGGAATGAAGTGGAGGTCCTTGTCAACAGAGCAGCCCTAAACTTTGGGGTGCTTGTGTCTTGCTGATTTTCAATTTTCCCACTTTATCCCCCCATGCGTGGAAGTGCCCTATGCTCTCTAAGCTGTGTTTTTTAGATGTTTCAGGACACACCGTACACTTCTCCAGAGTGGCTGTTGGCGATTTACATCCCGCCCATCAGTGTAGCAAGGCTCCCATTTCTCCATGGCCTGTCCTGCATTTCTGGTTTTGACACTTTTTCAGCATGGCCCTTTTGACCGAAGGGAAGCGAGACTTCTTTGTAGCGCTGATTTGCCTTTCCAGGTTGCTTGGTTGGCCAAAAAGGGCGTATGCGTTTTTTCCTGAATATATTCAGGAAAAAACGCATACGCCCTTTTTGGCCAAGGGCATCATTGTCAACGTTTTGCCGCTTTTCATGTGCTTTAAAGGCGATTCGAACCTACCTCCTGAAATCTGTTTCCTGCAATTCTGCCTTGATTTCAAATCCTCTTCTTTGCCTTCCCTCAATATATTTGTGGACGAGAGTTATCATTTATAACTCTGCAGGTTTGTGAATTGCAGTGCCCTGAAGCTCCATTTTACAAGTCGCATTTTTGGGAGCTGGCCGCAAAAGCGCAGGATGGCTTCAGGCCCTGTTCTGGTTCCGGGGGGCAGGCTGAGCCTGTGGTTAATTCTTCTTCCTGATGGGAAAATAGAGTGACCTGTGCCTGTCCCAACACTAAGAGCTAGTCTCTCATTGGTTCCCCGTCTTCCCGTTCATCCTCAGGACAAATTGCAACCTGTACAGAACAGGAGGTTAAAGGTGCTGATGCTCCAAGTAGGGAGATTGCTAGTAAAGTGGCTGGAATGGCGAACCCGAGCACAAGGAGATGAGAAATGAGGTGCGTTTTAGAAACCTTTCCCCATCACACGGTGTACCATCTTCTGGGTTTCTCATGCATGTTTTCGATGTAGGAAGATGCCCTTGAACCTGGAGATTTGGGACCCATGCGATGGGTAGCACGCAGTATTACTTTAAAGGGTCTGCGTTTGCTCACCCAACCTCACCAAACCTCTCAGCCCCAAGAGTGTCCACCCTTATGTCTCATCCAGCTGTGGGTCTAGATATGGTCAATCCAGGTTGCATCACAGCCCCTGAACGAATTGTGTAAGAATTTCTCTCTCTTTCCCTGTCTTTGTTTCATGGGTTTTTAAAAGTAATTTATTTTTATAATGGGGTTTAGCTGCTTTTCACGGCTGTGTTTATGCCGCTTTACACCCACTTGACACACTAACAGAGAGATATCAATACATAGGTTTTCAGATTATTACTATTCAGATATATTCTTGTGCGGTGAATCGGGCGTGTTGAGTCCAGTTCTCTGAGCAAGGAGTAGGTCTTGTCTATTACATATTGGGTTTATGGAACGGTATCTGAGCTAATTTGAAACTCTTGTTTTATGTATCACCCCACCTCACCTTTCCCGTTAAGCAGCCATAGTGTGTTTTCTGCATGTGTGACTCTGTTCTGTTTTGTAATTCAGTTCAAGTGTAACGGTTTTTACATTCCCTCTATAAGTGACACCTTATGAGAAGTGTCCTTTTCTGTGTGACTTATTTCACTTAGAATCATCTTACCTAAATCCACTCATCATGCTGCTACTAGCCTTATGACATTGATTTCATGGCTGAGTGATATTCCATTGTACATAAGGACCACAACTTTTTGATCCATTTTTCGCTTTCCTGGGATATTTAAGGTGGAATGAAGTGGAGGTCCTTGTCAACAGAGCAGCCCTAAACTTTGGGGTGCTTGTGTCTTGCTGATTTTCAATTTTCCCACTTTATCCCCCCATGCGTGGAAGTGCCCTATGCTCTCTAAGCTGTGTTTTTTAGATGTTTCAGGACACACCGTACACTTCTCCAGAGTGGCTGTTGGCGATTTACATCCCGCCCATCAGTGTCGCAAGGCTCCCATTTCTCCATGGCCTGTCCTGCATTTCTGGTTTTGACACTTTTTTCAGCATGGCCCTTTTGACCGATGGGAAGCGAGACTTCTTTGTAGCGCTGATTTGCCTTTCCAGGTTGCTTGGTTGGCCAAAAAGGGCGTATGCGTTTTTTCCTGAATATATTCAGGAAAAAACGCATACGCCCTTTTTGGCCAAGGGCATCATTGTCAACGTTTTGCCGCTTTTCATGTGCTTTAAAGGCGATTCGAATCTACCTCCTGAAATCTGTTTCCTGCAATTCTGCCTTGATTTCAAATCCTCTTCTTTGCCTTCCCTCAATATATTTGTGGACGAGAGTTATCATTTATAACTCTGCAGGTTTGTGAATTGCAGTGCCCTGAAGCTCCATTTTACAAGTCGCTTTCTTGGGAGCTGGCCGCAAAAGCGCAGGATGGCTTCAGGCCCTGTTCTGGTTCCGGGGGGCAGGCTGAGCCTGTGGTTAATTCTTCTTCCTGATGGGAAAATAGAGTGACCTGTGCCTGTCCCAACACCAAGAGCTAGTCTCTCATTGGTTCCCCGTCTTCCCGTTCATCCTCAGGACAAATTGCAACCTGTACGGAACAGGAGGTTAAAGGTGCTGATGCTCCAAGTAGGGAGATTGCTAGTAAAGTGGCTGGAATGGCGACCCCGAGCACAAGGAGATGAGAAATGAGGTGCGTTTTAGAAACCTTTCCCCATCACACGGTGTACCATCTTCTGGGTTTCTCATGCATGTTTTCGATGTAGGAAGATGCCCTTGAACCTGGAGATTTGGGACCCATGCGATGGGTAGCACGCAGTATTACTTTAAAGGGTCTGCGTTTGCTCACCCAACCTCACCAAACCTCTCCGCCCCAAGAGTGTTCACCCTTATGTCTCATCCAGCTGTGGGTCTAGATATGGTCAATCCAGGTTGCATCACAGCCCCTGAACGAATTGTGTAAGAATTTCTCTCTCTTTCCCTGTCTTTGTTTCATGGGTTTTTAAAAGTAATTTATTTTTATAATGGGGTTTAGCTGCTTTTCACGGCTGTGTTTATGCCGCTTTACACCCACTTGACACACTAACAGAGAGATATCAATACATAGGTTTTAAGATTATTACTAGTCAGATATATTCTTGTGCGGTGAATCGGGCGTGTTGAGTCCAGTTCTCTGAGCAAGGAGTAGGTCTTGTCTATTACATATTGGGTTTATGGAACGGTATCTGAGCTAATTTGAAACTCTTGTTTTATGTATCACCCCACCTCACCTTTCCCGTTAAGCAGCCATAGTGTGTTTTCTGCATGTGTGACTCTGTTCTGTTTTGTAATTCAGTTCAAGTGTAACGGTTTTTACATTCCCTCTATAAGTGACACCTTATGAGAAGTGTCCTTTTCTGTGTGACTTATTTCACTTAGAATCGTCTTACCTAAATCCACTCATCATGCTGCTACTAGCCTTATGACATTGATTTCATGGCTGAGTGATATTCCATTGTACATAAGGACCACAACTTTTTGATCCATTTTTCGCTGTCCTGGGATATTTAAGGTGGAATGAAGTGGAGGTCCTTGTCAACAGAGCAGCCCTAAACTTTGGGGTGCTTGTGTCTTGCTGATTTTCAATTTTCCCACTTTATCCACCCATGCGTGGAAGTGCCCTATGCTCTCTAAGCTGTGTTTTTTAGATGTTTCAGGACACACCGTACACTTCTCCAGAGTGGCTGTTGGCGATTTACATCCCGCCCATCAGTGTAGCAAGGCTCCCATTTCTCCATGGCCTGTCCTGCATTTCTGGTTTTGACACTTTTTTCAGCATGGCCCTTTTGACCGAAGGGAAGCGAGACTTCTTTGTAGCGCTGATTTGCCTTTCCAGGTTGCTTGGTTGGCCAAAAAGGGCGTATGCGTTTTTTCCTGAATATATTCAGGAAAAAACGCATACGCCCTTTTTGGCCAAGGGCATCATTGTCAACGTTTTGCCGCTTTTCATGTGCTTTAAAGGCGATTCGAATCTACCTCCTGAAATCTGTTTCCTGCAATTCTGCCTTGATTTCAAATCCTCTTCTTTGCCTTCCCTCAATATATTTGTGGACGAGAGTTATCATTTATAACTCTGCAGGTTTGTGAATTGCAGTGCCCTGAAGCTCCATTTTACAAGTCGCTTTCTTGGGAGCTGGCCGCAAAAGCGCAGGATGGCTTCAGGCCCTGTTCTGGTTCCGGGGGGCAGGCTGAGCCTGTGGTTAATTCTTCTTCCTGATGGGAAAATAGAGTGACCTGTGCCTGTCCCAACACCAAGAGCTAG
Source organism: Balaenoptera physalus (assembly GCF_965194825.1). Lineage (NCBI taxonomy): Eukaryota > Metazoa > Chordata > Mammalia > Artiodactyla > Balaenopteridae > Balaenoptera > Balaenoptera physalus. The sequence continues at coordinate 856,602 of NW_028126328.1, read as the reverse complement.
TCTCTCATTGGTTCCCCGTCTTCCCGTTCATCCTCAGGACAAATTGCAACCTGTACGGAACAGGAGGTTAAAGGTGCTGATGCTCCAAGTAGGGAGATTGCTAGTAAAGTGGCTGGAATGGCGAACCCGAGCACAAGGAGATGAGAAATGAGGTGCGTTTTAGAAACCTTTCCCCATCACACGGTGTACCATCTTCTGGGTTTCTCATGCATGTTTTCGATGTAGGAAGATGCCCTTGAACCTGGAGATTTGGGACCCATGCGATGGGTAGCACGCAGTATTACTTTAAAGGGTCTGCGTTTGTTCACCCAACCTCACCAAACCTCTCAGCCCCAAGAGTGTCCACCCTTATGTCTCATCCAGCTGTGGGTCTAGATATGGTCAATCCAGGTTGCATCACAGCCCCTGAACGAATTGTGTAAGAATTTCTCTCTCTTTCCCTGTCTTTGTTTCATGGGTTTTTAAAAGTAATTTATTTTTATAATGGGGTTTAGCTGCTTTTCACGGCTGTGTTTATGCCGCTTTACACCCACTTGACACACTAACAGAGAGATATCAATACATAGGTTTTAAGATTATTACTAGTCAGATATATTCTTGTGCGGTGAATCGGGCGTGTTGAGTCCAGTTCTCTGAGCAAGGAGTAGGTCTTGTGTATTACATATTGGGTTTATGGAACGGTATCTGAGCTAATTTGAAACTCTTGTTTTATGTATCACCCCACCTCACCTTTCCCGTTAAGCAGCCATAGTGTGTTTTCTGCATGTGTGACTCTGTTCTGTTTTGTAATTCAGTTCAAGTGTAACGGTTTTTACATTCCCTCTATAAGTGACACCTTATGAGAAGTGTCCTTTTCTGTGTGACTTATTTCACTTAGAATCGTCTTACCTAAATCCACTCATCATGCTGCTACTAGCCTTATGACATTGATTTCATGGCTGAGTGATATTCCATTGTACATAAGGACCACAACTTTTTGATCCATTTTTCGCTGTCCTGGGATATTTAAGGTGGAATGAAGTGGAGGTCCTTGTCAACAGAGCAGCCCTAAACTTTGGGGTGCTTGTGTCTTGCTGATTTTCAATTTTCCCACTTTATCCCCCCATGCGTGGAAGTGCCCTATGCTCTCTAAGCTGTGTTTTTTAGATGTTTCAGGACACACCGTACACTTCTCCAGAGTGGCTGTTGGCGATTTACATCCCGCCCATCAGTGTAACAAGGCTCCCATTTCTCCATGGCCTGTCCTGCATTTCTGGTTTTGACACTTTTTTCAGCATGGCCCTTTTGACCGAAGGGAAGCGAGACTTCTTTGTAGCGCTGATTTGCCTTTCCAGGTTGCTTGGTTGGCCAAAAAGGGCGTATGCGTTTTTTCCTGAATATATTCAGGAAAAAACGCATACGCCCTTTTTGGCCAAGGGCATCATTGTCAACGTTTTGCCGCTTTTCATGTGCTTTAAAGGCGATTCGAATCTACCTCCTGAAATCTGTTTCCTGCAATTCTGCCTTGATTTCAAATCCTCTTCTTTGCCTTCCCTCAATATATTTGTGGACGAGAGTTATCATTTATAACTCTGCAGGTTTGTGAATTGCAGTGCCCTGAAGCTCCATTTTACAAGTCGCTTTCTTGGGAGCTGGCCGCAAAAGCGCAGGATGGCTTCAGGCCCTGTTCTGGTTCCGGGGGGCAGGCTGAGCCTGTGGTTAATTCTTCTTCCTGATGGGAAAATAGAGTGACCTGTGCCTGTCCCAACACCAAGAGCTAGTCTCTCATTGGTTCCCCGTCTTCCCGTTCATCCTCAGGACAAATTGCAACCTGTACGGAACAGGAGGTTAAAGGTGCTGATGCTCCAAGTAGGGAGATTGCTAGTAAAGTGGCTGGAATGGCAAACCCGAGCACAAGGAGATGAGAAATGAGGTGCGTTTTAGAAACCTTTCCCCATCACACGGTGTACCATCTTCTGGGTTTCTCATGCATGTTTTCGATGTAGGAAGATGCCCTTGAACCTGGAGATTTGGGACCCATGCGATGGGTAGCACGCAGTATTACTTTAAAGGGTCTGCGTTTGTTCACCCAACCTCACCAAACCTCTCAGCCCCAAGAGTGTCCACCCTTATGTCTCATCCAGCTGTGGGTCTAGATATGGTCAATCCAGGTTGCATCACAGCCCCTGAACGAATTGTGTAAGAATTTCTCTCTCTTTCCCTGTCTTTGTTTCATGGGTTTTTAAAAGTAATTTATTTTTATAATGGGGTTTAGCTGCTTTTCACGGCTGTGTTTATGCCGCTTTACACCCACTTGACACACTAACAGAGAGATATCAATACATAGGTTTTAAGATTATTACTAGTCAGATATATTCTTGTGCGGTGAATCGGGCGTGTTGAGTCCAGTTCTCTGAGCAAGGAGTAGGTCTTGTCTATTACATATTGGGTTTATGGAACGGTATCTGAGCTAATTTGAAACTCTTGTTTTATGTATCACCCCACCTCACCTTTCCCGTTAAGCAGCCATAGTGTGTTTTCTGCATGTGTGACTCTGTTCTGTTTTGTAATTCAGTTCAAGTGTAACGGTTTTTACATTCCCTCTATAAGTGACACCTTATGAGAAGTGTCCTTTTCTGTGTGACTTATTTCACTTAGAATCGTCTTACCTAAATCCACTCATCATGCTGCTACTAGCCTTATGACATTGATTTCATGGCTGAGTGATATTCCATTATACATAAGGACCACAACTTTTTGATCCATTTTTCGCTTTCCTGGGATATTTAAGGTGGAATGAAGTGGAGGTCCTTGTCAACAGAGCAGCCCTAAACTTTGGGGTGCTTGTGTCTTGCTGATTTTCAATTTTCCCACTTTATCCCCCATGCGTGGAAGTGCCCTATGCTCTCTAAGCTGTGTTTTTTAGATGTTTCAGGACACACCGTACACTTCTCCAGAGTGGCTGTTGGCGATTTACATCCCGCCCATCAGTGTAGCAAGGCTCCCATTTCTCCATGGCCTGTCCTGCATTTCTGGTTTTGACACTTTTTTCAGCATGGCCCTTTTGACCGATCGGAAGCGAGACTTCTTTGTAGCGCTGATTTGCCTTTCCAGGTTGCTTGGTTGGCCAAAAAGGGCGTATGCGTTTTTTCCTGAATATATTCAGGAAAAAACGCATACGCCCTTTTTGGCCAAGGGCATCATTGTCAACGTTTTGCCGCTTTTCATGTGCTTTAAAGGCGATTCGAACCTACCTCCTGAAATCTGTTTCCTGCAATTCTGCCTTGATTTCAAATCCTCTTCTTTGCCTTCCCTCAATATATTTGTGGACGAGAGTTATCATTTATAACTCTGCAGGTTTGTGAATTGCAGTGCCCTGAAGCTCCATTTTACAAGTCGCTTTTTTGGGAGCTGGCCGCAAAAGCGCAGGATGGCTTCAGGCCCTGTTCTGGTTCCGGGGGGCAGGCTGAGCCTGTGGTTAATTCTTCTTCCTGATGGGAAAATAGAGTGACCTGTGCCTGTCCCAACACCAAGAGCTAGTCTCTCATTGGTTCCCCGTCTTCCCGTTCATCCTCAGGACAAATTGCAACCTGTACGGAACAGGAGGTTAAAGGTGCTGATGCTCCACGTAGGGAGATTGCTAGTAAAGTGGCTGGAATGGCGAACCCGAGCACAAGGAGATGAGAAATGAGGTGCGTTTTAGAAACCTTTCCCCATCACACGGTGTACCATCTTCTGGGTTTCTCATGCATGTTTTCGATGTAGGAAGATGCCCTTGAACCTGGAGATTTGGGACCCATGCGATGGGTAGCACGCAGTATTACTTTAAAGGGTCTGCGTTTGCTCACCCAACCTCACCAAACCTCTCAGCCCCAAAAGTGTTCACCCTTATGTCTCATCCAGCTGTGGGTCTAGATATGGTCAATCCAGGTTGCATCACAGCCCCTGAACGAATTGTGTAAGAATTTCTCTCTCTTTCCCTGTCTTTGTTTCATGGGTTTTTAAAAGTAATTTATTTTTATAATGGGGTTTAGCTGCTTTTCACGGCTGTGTTTATGCCGCTTTACACCCACTTGACACACTAACAGAGAGATATCAATACATAGGTTTTCAGATTATTACTATTCAGATATATTCTTGTGCGGTGAATCGGGCGTGTTGAGTCCAGTTCTCTGAGCAAGGAGTAGGTCTTGTCTATTACATATTGGGTTTATGGAACGGTATCTGAGCTAATTTGAAACTCTTGTTTTATGTATCACCCCACCTCACCTTTCCCGTTAAGCAGCCATAGTGTGTTTTTTGCATGTGTGACTCTGTTCTGTTTTGTAATTCAGTTCAAGTGTAACGGTTTTTACATTCCCTCTATAAGTGACACCTTATGAGAAGTGTCCTTTTCTGTGTGACTTATTTCACTTAGAATCATCTTACCTAAATCCACTCATCATGCTGCTACTAGCCTTATGACATTGATTTCATGGCTGAGTGATATTCCATTGTACATAAGGACCACAACTTTTTGATCCATTTTTCGCTTTCCTGGGATATTTAAGGTGGAATGAAGTGGAGATCCTTGTCAACAGAGCAGCCCTAAACTTTGGGGTGCTTGTGTCTTGCTGATTTTCAATTTTCCCACTTTATCCCCCCATGCGTGGAAGTGCCCTATGCTCTCTAAGCTGTGTTTTTTAGATGTTTCAGGACACACCGTACACTTCTCCAGAGTGGCTGTTGGCGATTTACATCCCGCCCATCAGTGTCGCAAGGCTCCCATTTCTCCATGGCCTGTCCTGCATTTCTGGTTTTGACACTTTTTTCAGCATGGCCCTTTTGACCGATGGGAAGCGAGACTTCTTTGTAGCGCTGATTTGCCTTTCCAGGTTGCTTGGTTGGCCAAAAAGGGCGTATGCGTTTTTTCCTGAATATATTCAGGAAAAAACGCATACGCCCTTTTTGGCCAAGGGCATCATTGTCAACGTTTTGCCGCTTTTCATGTGCTTTAAAGGCGATTCGAATCTACCTCCTGAAATCTGTTTCCTGCAATTCTGCCTTGATTTCAAATCCTCTTCTTTGCCTTCCCTCAATATATTTGTGGACGAGAGTTATCATTTATAACTCTGCAGGTTTGTGAATTGCAGTGCCCTGAAGCTCCATTTTACAAGTCGCTTTCTTGGGAGCTGGCCGCAAAAGCGCAGGATGGCTTCAGGCCCTGTTCTGGTTCCGGGGGGCAGGCTGAGCCTGTGGTTAATTCTTCTTCCTGATGGGAAAATAGAGTTACCTGTGCCTGTCCCAACACCAAGAGCTAGTCTCTCATTGGTTCCCCGTCTTCCCGTTCATCCTCAGGACAAATTGCAACCTGTACGGAACAGGAGGTTAAAGGTGCTGATGCTCCAAGTAGGGAGATTGCTAGTAAAGTGGCTGGAATGGCGACCCCGAGCACAAGGAGATGAGAAATGAGGTGCGTTTTAGAAACCTTTCCCCATCACACGGTGTACCATCTTCTGGGTTTCTCATGCATGTTTTCGATGTAGGAAGATGCCCTTGAACCTGGAGATTTGGGACCCATGCGATGGGTAGCACGCAGCATTACTTTAAAGGGTCTGCGTTTGCTCACCCAACCTCACCAAACCTCTCAGCCCCAAGAGTGTCCACCCTTATGTCTCATCCAGCTGTGGGTCTAGATATGGTCAATCCAGGTTGCATCACAGCCCCTGAGCGAATTGTGTAAGAATTTCTCTCTGTTTCCCTGTCTTTGTTTCATGGGTTTTTAAAAAGTAATTTATTTTTATAATGGGGTTTAGCTGCTTTTCACGGCTGTGTTTATGCCGCTTTACACCCACTTGACACACTAACAGAGAGATATCAATACATAGGTTTTAAGATTATTACTAGTCAGATATATTCTTGTGCGGTGAATCGGGCGTGTTGAGTCCAGTTCTCTGAGCAAGGAGTAGGTCTTGTCTATTACATATTGGGTTTATGGAACGGTATCTGAGCTAATTTGAAACTCTTGTTTTATGTATCACCCCACCTCACCTTTCCCGTTAAGCAGCCATAGTGTGTTTTCTGCATGTGTGACTCTGTTCTGTTTTGTAATTCAGTTCAAGTGTAACGGTTTTTACATTCCCTCTATAAGTGACACCTTATGAGAAGTGTCCTTTTCTGTGTGACTTATTTCACTTAGAATCGTCTTACCTAAATCCACTCATCATGCTGCTACTAGCCTTATGACATTGATTTCATGGCTGAGTGATATTCCATTGTACATAAGGACCACAACTTTTTGATCCATTTTTCGCTTTCCTGGGATATTTAAGGTGGAATGAAGTGGAGGTCCTTGTCAACAGAGCAGCCCTAAACTTTGGGGTGCTTGAGTCTTGCTGATTTTCAATTTTCCCACTTTATCCCCCCATGCGTGGAAGTGCCCTATGCTCTCTAAGCTGTGTTTTTTAGATGTTTCAGGACACACCGTACACTTCTCCAGAGTGGCTGTTGGCGATTTACATCCCGCCCATCAGTGTAGCAAGGCTCCCATTTCTCCATGGCCTGTCCTGCATTTCTGGTTTTGACACTTTTTTCAGCATGGCCCTTTTGACCGATGGGAAGCGAGACTTCTTTGTAGCGCTGAGTTGCCTTTCCAGGTTGCTTGGTTGGCCAAAAAGGGCGTATGCGTTTTTTCCTGAATATATTCAGGAAAAAACGCATACGCCCTTTTTGGCCAAGGGCATCATTGTCAACGTTTTGCCGCTTTTCATGTGCTTTAAAGGCGATTCGAATCTACCTCCTGAAATCTGTTTCCTGCAATTCTGCCTTGATTTCAAATCCTCTTCTTTGCCTTCCCTCAATATATTTGTGGACGAGAGTTATCATTTATAACTCTGCAGGTTTGTGAATTGCAGTGCCCTGAAGCTCCATTTTACAAGTCGCTTTCTTGGGAGCTGGCCGCAAAAGCGCAGGATGGCTTCAGGCCCTGTTCTGGTTCCGGGGGGCAGGCTGAGCCTGTGGTTAATTCTTCTTCCTGATGGGAAAATAGAGTGACCTGTGCCTGTCCCAACACCAAGAGCTAGTCTCTCATTGGTTCCCCGTCTTCCCGTTCATCCTCAGGACAAATTGCCACCTGTACGGAACAGGAGGTTAAAGGTGCTGATGCTCCAAGTAGGGAGATTGCTAGTAAAGTGGCTGGAATGGCGACCCCGAGCACAAGGAGATGAGAAATGAGGTGCGTTTTAGAAACCTTTCCCCATCACACGGTGTACCATCTTCTGGGTTTCTCATGCATGTTTTCGATGTAGGAAGATGCCCTTGAACCTGGAGATTTGGGACCCATGCGATGGGTAGCACGCAGTATTACTTTAAAGGGTCTGCGTTTGCTCACCCAACCTCACCAAACCTCTCAGCCCCAAGAGTGTTCACCCTTATGTCTCATCCAGCTGTGGGTCTAGATATGGTCAATCCAGGTTGCATCACAGCCCCTGAACGAATTGTGTAAGAATTTCTCTCTCTTTCCCTGTCTTTGTTTCATGGGTTTTTAAAAGTAATTTATTTTTATAATGGGGTTTAGCTGCTTTTCACGGCTGTGTTTATGCCGCTTTACACCCACTTGACACACTAACAGAGAGATATCAATACATAGGTTTTAAGATTATTACTAGTCAGATATATTCTTGTGTGGTGAATCGGGCGTGTTGAGTCCAGTTTTCTGAGCAAGGAGTAGGTCTTGTCTATTACATATTGGGTTTATGGAACGGTATCTGAGCTAATTTGAAACTCTTGTTTTATGTATCACCCCACCTCACCTTTCCCGTTAAGCAGCCATAGTGTGTTTTCTGCATGTGTGACTCTGTTCTGTTTTGTAATTCAGTTCAAGTGTAACGGTTTTTACATTCCCTCTATAAGTGACACCTTATGAGAAGTGTCCTTTTCTGTGTGACTTATTTCACTTAGAATCGTCTTACCTAAATCCACTCATCATGCTGCTACTAGCCTTATGACATTGATTTCATGGCTGAGTGATATTCCATTGTACATAAGGACCACAACTTTTTGATCCATTTTTCGCTTTCCTGGGATATTTAAGGTGGAATGAAGTGGAGGTCCTTGTCAACAGAGCAGCCCTAAACTTTGGGGTGCTTGTGTCTTGCTGATTTTCAATTTTCCCACTTTATCCCCCCATGCGTGGAAGTGCCCTATGCTCTCTAAGCTGTGTTTTTTAGATGTTTCAGGACACACCGTACACTTCTCCAGAGTGGCTGTTGGCGATTTACATCCCGCCCATCAGTGTAGCAAGGCTCCCATTTCTCCATGGCCTGTCCTGCATTTCTGGTTTTGACACTTTTTTCAGCATGGCCCTTTTGACCGATGGGAAGCGAGACTTCTTTCTAGCGCTGATTTGCCTTTCCAGGTTGCTTGGTTGGCCAAAAAGGGCGTATGCGTTTTTTCCTGAATATATTCAGGAAAAAACGCATACGCCCTTTTTGGCCAAGGACATCATTGTCAACGTTTTGCCGCTTTTCATGTGCTTTAAAGGCGATTCGAATCTACCTCCTGAAATCTGTTTCCTGCAATTCTGCCTTGATTTCAAATCCTCTTCTTTGCCTTCCCTCAATATATTTGTGGACGAGAGTTATCATTTATAACTCTGCAGGTTTGTGAATTGCAGTGCCCTGAAGCTCCATTTCACAAGTCGCTTTTTTGGGAGCTGGCCGCAAAAGCGCAGGATGGCTTCAGGCCCTGTTCTGGTTCCGGGGGGCAGGCTGAGCCTGTGGTTAATTCTTCTTCCTGATGGGAAAATAGAGTGACCTGTGCCTGTCCCAACACCAAGAGCTAGTCTCTCATTGGTTCCCCGTCTTCCCGTTCATCCTCAGGACAAATTGCAACCTGTACGGAACAGGAGGTTAAAGGTGCTGATGCTCCAAGTAGGGAGATTGCTAGTAAAGTGGCTGGAATGGCGAACCCGAGCACAAGGAGATGAGAAATGAGGTGCGTTTTAGAAACCTTTCCCCATCACACGGTGTACCATCTTCTGGGTTTCTCATGCATGTTTTCGATGTAGGAAGATGCCCTTGAACCTGGAGATTTGGGACCCATGCGATGGGTAGCACGCAGTATTACTTTAAAGGGTCTGCGTTTGCTCACCCAACCTCACCAAACCTCTCAGCCCCAAGAGTGTCCACCCTTATGTCTCATCCAGCTGTGGGTCTAGATATGGTCAATCCAGGTTGCATCACAGCCCCTGAACGAATTGTGTAAGAATTTCTCTCTCTTTCCCTGTCTTTGTTTCATGGGTTTTTAAAAGTAATTTATTTTTATAATGGGGTTTAGCTGCTTTTCACGGCTGTGTTTATGCCGCTTTACACCCACTTGACACACTAACAGAGAGATATCAATACATAGGTTTTAAGATTATTACTAGTCAGATATATTCTTGTGCGGTGAATCGGGCGTGTTGAGTCCAGTTCTCTGAGCAAGGAGTAGGTCTTGTCTATTACATATTGGGTTTATGGAACGGTATCTGAGCTAATTTGAAACTCTTGTTTTATGTATCACCCCACCTCACCTTTCCCGTTAAGCAGCCATAGTGTGTTTTCTGCATGTGTGACTCTGTTCTGTTTTGTAATTCAGTTCAAGTGTAACGGTTTTTACATTCCCTCTATAAGTGACACCTTATGAGAAGTGTCCTTTTCTGTGTGACTTATTTCACTTAGAATCGTCTTACCTAAATCCACTCATCATGCTGCTACTAGCCTTATGACATTGATTTCATGGCTGAGTGATATTCCATTGTACATAAGGACCACAACTTTTTGATCCATTTTTCGCTTTCCTGGGATATTTAAGGTGGAATGAAGTGGAGGTCCTTGTCAACAGAGCAGCCCTAAACTTTGGGGTGCTTGTGTCTTGCTGATTTTCAATTTTCCCACTTTATCCCCCCATGCGTGGAAGTGCCCTATGCTCTCTAAGCTGTGTTTTTTAGATGTTTCAGGACACACCGTACACTTCTCCAGAGTGGCTGTTGGCGATTTACATCCCGCCCATCAGTGTAGCAAGGCTCCCATTTCTCCATGGCCTGTCCTGCATTTCTGGTTTTGACACTTTTTTCAGCATGGCCCTTTTGACCGATGGGAAGCGAGACTTCTTTGTAGCGCTGATTTGCCTTTCCAGGTTGCTTGGTTGGCCAAAAAGGGCGTATGCGTTTTTTCCTGAATATATTCAGGAAAAAACGCATACGCCCTTTTTGGCCAAGGGCATCATTGTCAACGTTTTGCCGCTTTTCATGTGCTTTAAAGGCGATTCGAATCTACCTCCTGAAATCTGTTTCCTGCAATTCTGCCTTGATTTCAAATCCTCTTCTTTGCCTTCCCTCAATATATTTGTGGACGAGAGTTATCATTTATAACTCTGCAGGTTTGTGAATTGCAGTGCCCTGAAGCTCCATTTCACAAGTCGCTTTTTTGGGAGCTGGCCGCAAAAGCGCAGGATGGCTTCAGGCCCTGTTCTGGTTCCGGGGGGCAGGCTGAGCCTGTGGTTAATTCTTCTTCCTGATGGGAAAATAGAGTGACCTGTGCCTGTCCCAACACCAAGAGCTAGTCTCTCATTGGTTCCCTGTCTTCCCGTTCATCCTCAGGACAAATTGCAACCTGTACGGAACAGGAGGTTAAAGGTGCTGATGCTCCAAGTAGGGAGATTGCTAGTAAAGTGGCTGGAATGGCGAACCCGAGCACAAGGAGATGAGAAATGAGGTGCGTTTTAGAAACCTTTCCCCATCACACGGTGTACCATCTTCTGGGTTTCTCATGCATGTTTTCGATGTAGGAAGATGCCCTTGAACCTGGAGATTTGGGACCCATGCGATGGGTAGCACGCAGTATTACTTTAAAGGGTCTGCGTTTGCTCACCCAACCTCACCAAACCTCTCCGCCCCAAGAGTGTTCACCCTTATGTCTCATCCAGCTGTGGGTCTAGATATGGTCAATCCAGGTTGCATCACAGCCCCTGAACGAATTGTGTAAGAATTTCTCTCTCTTTCCCTGTCTTTGTTTCATGGGTTTTTAAAAGTAATTTATTTTTATAATGGGGTTTAGCTGCTTTTCACGGCTGTGTTTATGCCGCTTTACACCCACTTGACACACTAACAGAGAGATATCAATACATAGGTTTTAAGATTATTACTAGTCAGATATATTCTTGTGTGGTGAATCGGGCGTGTTGAGTCCAGTTTTCTGAGCAAGGAGTAGGTCTTGTCTATTACATATTGGGTTTATGGAACGGTATCTGAGCTAATTTGAAACTCTTGTTTTATGTATCACCCCACCTCACCTTTCCCGTTAAGCAGCCATAGTGTGTTTTCTGCATGTGTGACTCTGTTCTGTTTTGTAATTCAGTTCAAGTGTAACGGTTTTTACATTCCCTCTATAAGTGACACCTTATGAGAAGTGTCCTTTTCTGTGTGACTTATTTCACTTAGAATCGTCTTACCTAAATCCACTCATCATGCTGCTACTAGCCTTATGACATTGATTTCATGGCTGAGTGATATTCCATTGTACATAAGGACCACAACTTTTTGATCCATTTTTCGCTGTCCTGGGATATTTAAGGTGGAATGAAGTGGAGGTCCTTGTCAACAGAGCAGCCCTAAACTTTGGGGTGCTTGTGTCTTGCTGATTTTCAATTTTCCCACTTTATCCCCCCATGCGTGGAAGTGCCCTATGCTCTCTAAGCTGTGTTTTTCAGATGTTTCAGGACACACCGTACACTTCTCCAGAGTGGCTGTTGGCGATTTACATCCCGCCCATCAGTGTAGCAAGGCTCCCATTTCTCCATGGCCTGTCCTGCATTTCTGGTTTGACACTTTTTTCAGCATGGCCCTTTTGACCGATGGGAAGCGAGACTTCTTTGTAGCGCTGATTTGCCTTTCCAGGTTGCTTGGTTGGCCAAAAAGGGCGTATGCGTTTTTTCCTGAATATATTCAGGAAAAAACGCATACGCCCTTTTTGGCCAAGGGCATCATTGTCAACGTTTTGCCGCTTTTCATGTGCTTTAAAGGCGATTCGAATCTACCTCCTGAAATCTGTTTCCTGCAATTCTGCCTTGATTTCAAATCCTCTTCTTTGCCTTCCCTCAATATATTTGTGGACGAGAGTTATCATTTATAACTCTGCAGGTTTGTGAATTGCAGTGCCCTGAAGCTCCATTTTACAAGTCGCTTTTTTGGGAGCTGGCCGCAAAAGCGCAGGATGGCTTCAGGCCCTGTTCTGGTTCCGGGGGGCAGGCTGAGCCTGTGGTTAATTCTTCTTCCTGATGGGAAAATAGAGTGACCTGTGCCTGTCCCAACACCAAGAGCTAGTCTCTCATTGGTTCCCCGTCTTCCCGTTCATCCTCAGGACAAATTGCAACCTGTACGGAACAGGAGGTTAAAGGTGCTGATGCTCCAAGTAGGGAGATTGCTAGTAAAGTGGCTGGAATGGCGAACCCGAGCACAAGGAGATGAGAAATGAGGTGCGTTTTAGAAACCTTTCCCCATCACACGGTGTACCATCTTCTGGGTTTCTCATGCATGTTTTCGATGTAGGAAGATGCCCTTGAACCTGGAGATTTGGGACCCATGCGATGGGTAGCACGCAGTATTACTTTAAAGGGTCTGCGTTTGCTCACCCAACTTCACCAAACCTCTCAGCCCCAAGAGTGTTCACCCTTATGTCTCATCCAGCTGTGGGTCTAGATATGGTCAATCCAGGTTGCATCACAGCCCCTGAACGAATTGTGTAAGAATTTCTCTCTCTTTCCCTGTCTTTGTTTCATGGGTTTTTAAAAGTAATTTATTTTTATAATGGGGTTTAGCTGCTTTTCACGGCTGTGTTTATGCCGCTTTACACCCACTTGACACACTAACAGAGAGATATCAATACATAGGTTTTAAGATTATTACTAGTCAGATATATTCTTGTGCGGTGAATCGGGCGTGTTGAGTCCAGTTCTCTGAGCAAGGAGTAGGTCTTGTCTATTACATATTGGGTTTATGGAACGGTATCTGAGCTAATTTGAAACTCTTGTTTTATGTATCACCCCACCTCACCTTTCCCGTTAAGCAGCCATAGTGTGTTTTCTGCATGTGTGACTCTGTTCTGTTTTGTAATTCAGTTCAAGTGTAACGGTTTTTACATTCCCTCTATAAGTGACACCTTATGAGAAGTGTCCTTTTCTGTGTGACTTATTTCACTTAGAATCGTCTTACCTAAATCCACTCATCATGCTGCTACTAGCCTTATGACATTGATTTCATGGCTGAGTGATATTCCATTGTACATAAGGACCACAACTTTTTGATCCATTTTTCGCTGTCCTGGGATATTTAAGGTGGAATGAAGTGGAGGTCCTTGTCAACAGAGCAGCCCTAAACTTTGGGGTGCTTGTGTCTTGCTGATTTTCAATTTTCCCACTTTATCCCCCCATGCGTGGAAGTGCCCTATGCTCTCTAAGCTGTGTTTTTTAGATGTTTCAGGACACACCGTACACTTCTCCAGAGTGGCTGTTGGCGATTTACATCCCGCCCATCAGTGTAGCAAGGCTCCCATTTCTCCATGGCCTGTCCTGCATTTCTGGTTTTGACACTTTTTTCAGCATGGCCCTTTTGACCGAAGGGAAGCGAGACTTCTTTCTAGCACTGATTTGCCTTTCCAGGTTGCTTGGTTGGCCAAAAAGGGCGTATGCGTTTTTTCCTGAATATATTCAGGAAAAAACGCATACGCCCTTTTTGGCCAAGGGCATCATTGTCAACGTTTTGCCGCTTTTCATGTGCTTTAAAGGCGATTCGAATCTACCTCCTGAAATCTGTTTCCTGCAATTCTGCCTTGATTTCAAATCCTCTTCTTTGCCTTCCCTCAATATATTTGTGGACGAGAGTTATCATTTATAACTCTGCAGGTTTGTGAATTGCAGTGCCCTGAAGCTCCATTTTACAAGTCGCTTTCTTGGGAGCTGGCCGCAAAAGCGCAGGATGGCTTCAGGCCCTGTTCTGGTTCCGGGGGGCAGGCTGAGCCTGTGGTTAATTCTTCTTCCTGATGGGAAAATAGAGTGACCTGTGCCTGTCCCAACACCAAGAGCTAGTCTCTCATTGGTTCCCCGTCTTCCCGTTCATCCTCAGGACAAATTGCAACCTGTACGGAACAGGAGGTTAAAGGTGCTGATGCTCCAAGTAGGGAGATTGCTAGTAAAGTGGCTGGAATGGCGAACCCGAGCACAAGGAGATGAGAAATGAGGTGCGTTTTAGAAACCTTTCCCCATCACACGGTGTACCATCTTCTGGGTTTCTCATGCATGTTTTCGATGTAGGAAGATGCCCTTGAACCTGGAGATTTGGGACCCATGCGATGGGTAGCACGCAGTATTACTTTAAAGGGTCTGCGTTTGCTCACCCAACCTCACCAAACCTCTCAGCCCCAAGAGTGTTCACCCTTATGTCTCATCCAGCTGTGGGTCTAGATATGGTCAATCCAGGTTGCATCACAGCCCCTGAACGAATTGTGTAAGAATTTCTCTCTCTTTCCCTGTCTTTGTTTCATGGGTTTTTAAAAGTAATTTATTTTTATAATGGGGTTTAGCTGCTTTTCACGGCTGTGTTTATGCCGCTTTACACCCACTTGACACACTAACAGAGAGATATCAATACATAGGTTTTAAGATTATTACTAGTCAGATATATTCTTGTGCGGTGAATCGGGCGTGTTGAGTCCAGTTCTCTGAGCAAGGAGTAGGTCTTGTGTATTACATATTGGGTTTATGGAACGGTATCTGAGCTAATTTGAAACTCTTGTTTTATGTATCACCCCACCTCACCTTTCCCGTTAAGCAGCCATAGTGTGTTTTCTGCATGTGTGACTCTGTTCTGTTTTGTAATTCAGTTCAAGTGTAACGGTTTTTACATTCCCTCTATAAGTGACACCTTATGAGAAGTGTCCTTTTCTGTGTGACTTATTTCACTTAGAATCGTCTTACCTAAATCCACTCATCATGCTGCTACTAGCCTTATGACATTGATTTCATGGCTGAGTGATATTCCATTGTACATAAGGACCACAACTTTTTGATCCATTTTTCGCTGTCCTGGGATATTTAAGGTGGAATGAAGTGGAGGTCCTTGTCAACAGAGCAGCCCTAAACTTTGGGGTGCTTGTGTCTTGCTGATTTTCAATTTTCCCACTTTATCCCCCCATGCGTGGAAGTGCCCTATGCTCTCTAAGCTGTGTTTTTTAGATGTTTCAGGACACACCGTACACTTCTCCAGAGTGGCTGTTGGCGATTTACATCCCGCCCATCAGTGTAGCAAGGCTCCCATTTCTCCATGGCCTGTCCTGCATTTCTGGTTTTGACACTTTTTTCAGCATGGCCCTTTTGACCGAAGGGAAGCGAGACTTCTTTGTAGCGCTGATTTGCCTTTCCAGGTTGCTTGGTTGGCCAAAAAGGGCGTATGCGTTTTTTCCTGAATATATTCAGGAAAAAACGCATACGCCCTTTTTGGCCAAGGGCATCATTGTCAACGTTTTGCCGCTTTTCATGTGCTTTAAAGGCGATTCGAACCTACCTCCTGAAATCTGTTTCCTGCAATTCTGCCTTGATTTCAAATCCTCTTCTTTGCCTTCCCTCAATATATTTGTGGACGAGAGTTATCATTTATAACTCTGCAGGTTTGTGAATTGCAGTGCCCTGAAGCTCCATTTTACAAGTCGCTTTCTTGGGAGCTGGCCGCAAAAGCGCAGGATGGCTTCAGGCCCTGTTCTGGTTCCGGGGGGCAGGCTGAGCCTGTGGTTAATTCTTCTTCCTGATGGGAAAATAGAGTGACCTGTGCCTGTCCCAACACCAAGAGCTAGTCTCTCATTGGTTCCCCGTCTTCCCGTTCATCCTCAGGACAAATTGCAACCTGTACGGAACAGGAGGTTAAAGGTGCTGATGCTCCACGTAGGGAGATTGCTAGTAAAGTGGCTGGAATGGCGAACCCGAGCACAAGGAGATGAGAAATGAGGTGCGTTTTAGAAACCTTTCCCCATCACACGGTGTACCATCTTCTGGGTTTCTCATGCATGTTTTCGATGTAGGAAGATGCCCTTGAACCTGGAGATTTGGGACCCATGCGATGGGTAGCACGCAGTATTACTTTAAAGGGTCTGCGTTTGCTCACCCAACCTCACCAAACCTCTCAGCCCCAAGAGTGTTCACCCTTATGTCTCATCCAGCTGTGGGTCTAGATATGGTCAATCCAGGTTGCATCACAGCCCCTGAACGAATTGTGTAAGAATTTCTCTCTCTTTCCCTGTCTTTGTTTCATGGGTTTTTAAAAGTAATTTATTTTTATAATGGGGTTTAGCTGCTTTTCACGGCTGTGTTTATGCCGCTTTACACCCACTTGACACACTAACAGAGAGATATCAATACATAGGTTTTCAGATTATTACTATTCAGATATATTCTTGTGCGGTGAATCGGGCGTGTTGAGTCCAGTTCTCTGAGCAAGGTGTAGGTCTTGTCTATTACATATTGGGTTTATGGAACGGTATCTGAGCTAATTTGAAACTCTTGTTTTATGTATCACCCCACCTCACCTTTCCCGTTAAGCAGCCATAGTGTGTTTTCTGCATGTGTGACTCTGTTCTGTTTTGTAATTCAGTTCAAGTGTAACGGTTTTTACATTCCCTCTATAAGTGACACCTTATGAGAAGTGTCCTTTTCTGTGTGACTTATTTCACTTAGAATCATCTTACCTAAATCCACTCATCATGCTGCTACTAGCCTTATGACATTGATTTCATGGCTGAGTGATATTCCATTGTACATAAGGACCACAACTTTTTGATCCATTTTTCGCTTTCCTGGGATATTTAAGGTGGAATGAAGTGGAGGTCCTTGTCAACAGAGCAGCCCTAAACTTTGGGGTGCTTGTGTCTTGCTGATTTTCAATTTTCCCACTTTATCCCCCCATGCGTGGAAGTGCCCTATGCTCTCTAAGCTGTGTTTTTTAGATGTTTCAGGACACACCGTACACTTCTCCAGAGTGGCTGTTGGCGATTTACATCCCGCCCATCAGTGTCGCAAGGCTCCCATTTCTCCATGGCCTGTCCTGCATTTCTGGTTTTGACACTTTTTTCAGCATGGCCCTTTTGACCGATGGGAAGCGAGACTTCTTTGTAGCGCTGAGTTGCCTTTCCAGGTTGCTTGGTTGGCCAAAAAGGGCGTATGCGTTTTTTCCTGAATATATTCAGGAAAAAACGCATACGCCCTTTTTGGCCAAGGGCATCATTGTCAACGTTTTGCCGCTTTTCATGTGCTTTAAAGGCGATTCGAATCTACCTCCTGAAATCTGTTTCCTGCAATTCTGCCTTGATTTCAAATCCTCTTCTTTGCCTTCCCTCAATATATTTGTGGACGAGAGTTATCATTTATAACTCTGCAGGTTTGTGAATTGCAGTGCCCTGAAGCTCCATTTTACAAGTCGCTTTCTTGGGAGCTGGCCGCAAAAGCGCAGGATGGCTTCAGGCCCTGTTCTGGTTCCGGGGGGCAGGCTGAGCCTGTGGTTAATTCTTCTTCCTGATGGGAAAATAGAGTGACCTGTGCCTGTCCCAACACCAAGAGCTAGTCTCTCATTGGTTCCCCGTCTTCCCGTTCATCCTCAGGACAAATTGCAACCTGTACGGAACAGGAGGTTAAAGGTGCTGATGCTCCAAGTAGGGAGATTGCTAGTAAAGTGGCTGGAATGGCGACCCCGAGCTCAAGGAGATGAGAAATGAGGTGCGTTTTAGAAACCTTTCCCCATCACACGGTGTACCATCTTCTGGGTTTCTCATGCATGTTTTCGATGTAGGAAGATGCCCTTGAACCTGGAGATTTGGGACCCATGCGATGGGTAGCACGCAGTATTATTTTAAAGGGTCTGCGTTTGCTCACCCAACCTCACCAAACCTCTCAGCCCCAAGAGTGTCCACCCTTATGTCTCATCCAGCTGTGGGTCTAGATATGGTCAATCCAGGTTGCATCACAGCCCCTGAGCGAATTGTGTAAGAATTTCTCTCTGTTTCCCTGTCTTTGTTTCATGGGTTTTTAAAAAGTAATTTATTTTTATAATGGGGTTTAGCTGCTTTTCACGGCTGTGTTTATGCCGCTTTACACCCACTTGACACACTAACAGAGAGATATCAATACATAGGTTTTAAGATTATTACTAGTCAGATATATTCTTGTGCGGTGAATCGGGCGTGTTGAGTCCAGTTCTCTGAGCAAGGAGTAGGTCTTGTCTATTACATATTGGGTTTATGGAACGGTATCTGAGCTAATTTGAAACTCTTGTTTTATGTATCACCCCACCTCACCTTTCCCGTTAAGCAGCCATAGTGTGTTTTCTGCATGTGTGACTCTGTTCTGTTTTGTAATTCAGTTCAAGTGTAACGGTTTTTACATTCCCTCTATAAGTGACACCTTATGAGAAGTGTCCTTTTCTGTGTGACTTATTTCACTTAGAATCGTCTTACCTAAATCCACTCATCATGCTGCTACTAGCCTTATGACATTGATTTCATGGCTGAGTGATATTCCATTGTACATAAGGACCACAACTTTTTGATCCATTTTTCGCTTTCCTGGGATATTTAAGGTGGAATGAAGTGGAGGTCCTTGTCAACAGAGCAGCCCTAAACTTTGGGGTGCTTGTGTCTTGCTGATTTTCAATTTTCCCACTTTATCCCCCCATGCGTGGAAGTGCCCTATGCTCTCTAAGCTGTGTTTTTTAGATGTTTCAGGACACACCGTACACTTCTCCAGAGTGGCTGTTGGCGATTTACATCCCGCCCATCAGTGTAGCAAGGCTCCCATTTCTCCATGGCCTGTCCTGCATTTCTGGTTTTGACACTTTTTTCAGCATGGCCCTTTTGACCGATGGGAAGCGAGACTTCTTTGTAGCGCTGAGTTGCCTTTCCAGGTTGCTTGGTTGGCCAAAAAGGGCGTATGCGTTTTTTCCTGAATATATTCAGGAAAAAACGCATACGCCCTTTTTGGCCAAGGGCATCATTGTCAACGTTTTGCCGCTTTTCATGTGCTTTAAAGGCGATTCGAATCTACCTCCTGAAATCTGTTTCCTGCAATTCTGCCTTGATTTCAAATCCTCTTCTTTGCCTTCCCTCAATATATTTGTGGACGAGAGTTATCATTTATAACTCTGCAGGTTTGTGAATTGCAGTGCCCTGAAGCTCCATTTCACAAGTCGCTTTTTTGGGAGCTGGCCGCAAAAGCGCAGGATGGCTTCAGGCCCTGTTCTGGTTCCGGGGGGCAGGCTGAGCCTGTGGTTAATTCTTCTTCCTGATGGGAAAATAGAGTGACCTGTGCCTGTCCCAACACCAAGAGCTAGTCTCTCATTGGTTCCCTGTCTTCCCGTTCATCCTCAGGACAAATTGCAACCTGTACGGAACAGGAGGTTAAAGGTGCTGATGCTCCAAGTAGGGAGATTGCTAGTAAAGTGGCTGGAATGGCGAACCCGAGCACAAGGAGATGAGAAATGAGGTGCGTTTTAGAAACCTTTCCCCATCACACGGTGTACCATCTTCTGGGTTTCTCATGCATGTTTTCGATGTAGGAAGATGCCCTTGAACCTGGAGATTTGGGACCCATGCGATGGGTAGCACGCAGTATTACTTTAAAGGGTCTGCGTTTGCTCACCCAACCTCACCAAACCTCTCCGCCCCAAGAGTGTTCACCCTTATGTCTCATCCAGCTGTGGGTCTAGATATGGTCAATCCAGGTTGCATCACAGCCCCTGAACGAATTGTGTAAGAATTTCTCTCTCTTTCCCTGTCTTTGTTTCATGGGTTTTTAAAAGTAATTTATTTTTATAATGGGGTTTAGCTGCTTTTCACGGCTGTGTTTATGCCGCTTTACACCCACTTGACACACTAACAGAGAGATATCAATACATAGGTTTTAAGATTATTACTAGTCAGATATATTCTTGTGTG
Source organism: Balaenoptera physalus (assembly GCF_965194825.1). NCBI lineage: Eukaryota > Metazoa > Chordata > Mammalia > Artiodactyla > Balaenopteridae > Balaenoptera > Balaenoptera physalus. The sequence continues at coordinate 836,638 of NW_028126328.1, read as the reverse complement.
GTGAATCGGGCGTGTTGAGTCCAGTTTTCTGAGCAAGGAGTAGGTCTTGTCTATTACATATTGGGTTTATGGAACGGTATCTGAGCTAATTTGAAACTCTTGTTTTATGTATCACCCCACCTCACCTTTCCCGTTAAGCAGCCATAGTGTGTTTTCTGCATGTGTGACTCTGTTCTGTTTTGTAATTCAGTTCAAGTGTAACGGTTTTTACATTCCCTCTATAAGTGACACCTTATGAGAAGTGTCCTTTTCTGTGTGACTTATTTCACTTAGAATCGTCTTACCTAAATCCACTCATCATGCTGCTACTAGCCTTATGACATTGATTTCATGGCTGAGTGATATTCCATTGTACATAAGGACCACAACTTTTTGATCCATTTTTCGCTGTCCTGGGATATTTAAGGTGGAATGAAGTGGAGGTCCTTGTCAACAGAGCAGCCCTAAACTTTGGGGTGCTTGTGTCTTGCTGATTTTCAATTTTCCCACTTTATCCCCCCATGCGTGGAAGTGCCCTATGCTCTCTAAGCTGTGTTTTTTAGATGTTTCAGGACACACCGTACACTTCTCCAGAGTGGCTGTTGGCGATTTACATCCCGCCCATCAGTGTAGCAAGGCTCCCATTTCTCCATGGCCTGTCCTGCATTTCTGGTTTGACACTTTTTTCAGCATGGCCCTTTTGACCGATGGGAAGCGAGACTTCTTTGTAGCGCTGATTTGCCTTTCCAGGTTGCTTGGTTGGCCAAAAAGGGCGTATGCGTTTTTTCCTGAATATATTCAGGAAAAAACGCATACGCCCTTTTTGGCCAAGGGCATCATTGTCAACGTTTTGCCGCTTTTCATGTGCTTTAAAGGCGATTCGAATCTACCTCCTGAAATCTGTTTCCTGCAATTCTGCCTTGATTTCAAATCCTCTTCTTTGCCTTCCCTCAATATATTTGTGGACGAGAGTTATCATTTATAACTCTGCAGGTTTGTGAATTGCAGTGCCCTGAAGCTCCATTTTACAAGTCGCTTTTTTGGGAGCTGGCCGCAAAAGCGCAGGATGGCTTCAGGCCCTGTTCTGGTTCCGGGGGGCAGGCTGAGCCTGTGGTTAATTCTTCTTCCTGATGGGAAAATAGAGTGACCTGTGCCTGTCCCAACACCAAGAGCTAGTCTCTCATTGGTTCCCCGTCTTCCCGTTCATCCTCAGGACAAATTGCAACCTGTACGGAACAGGAGGTTAAAGGTGCTGATGCTCCAAGTAGGGAGATTGCTAGTAAAGTGGCTGGAATGGCGAACCCGAGCACAAGGAGATGAGAAATGAGGTGCGTTTTAGAAACCTTTCCCCATCACACGGTGTACCATCTTCTGGGTTTCTCATGCATGTTTTCGATGTAGGAAGATGCCCTTGAACCTGGAGATTTGGGACCCATGCGATGGGTAGCACGCAGTATTACTTTAAAGGGTCTGCGTTTGCTCACCCAACCTCACCAAACCTCTCAGCCCCAAGAGTGTTCACCCTTATGTCTCATCCAGCTGTGGGTCTAGATATGGTCAATCCAGGTTGCATCACAGCCCCTGAACGAATTGTGTAAGAATTTCTCTCTCTTTCCCTGTCTTTGTTTCATGGGTTTTTAAAAGTAATTTATTTTTATAATGGGGTTTAGCTGCTTTTCACGGCTGTGTTTATGCCGCTTTACACCCACTTGACACACTAACAGAGAGATATCAATACATAGGTTTTAAGATTATTACTAGTCAGATATATTCTTGTGCGGTGAATCGGGCGTGTTGAGTCCAGTTCTCTGAGCAAGGAGTAGGTCTTGTCTATTACATATTGGGTTTATGGAACGGTATCTGAGCTAATTTGAAACTCTTGTTTTATGTATCACCCCACCTCACCTTTCCCGTTAAGCAGCCATAGTGTGTTTTCTGCATGTGTGACTCTGTTCTGTTTTGTAATTCAGTTCAAGTGTAACGGTTTTTACATTCCCTCTATAAGTGACACCTTATGAGAAGTGTCCTTTTCTGTGTGACTTATTTCACTTAGAATCGTCTTACCTAAATCCACTCATCATGCTGCTACTAGCCTTATGACATTGATTTCATGGCTGAGTGATATTCCATTGTACATAAGGACCACAACTTTTTGATCCATTTTTCGCTGTCCTGGGATATTTAAGGTGGAATGAAGTGGAGGTCCTTGTCAACAGAGCAGCCCTAAACTTTGGGGTGCTTGTGTCTTGCTGATTTTCAATTTTCCCACTTTATCCCCCCATGCGTGGAAGTGCCCTATGCTCTCTAAGCTGTGTTTTTTAGATGTTTCAGGACACACCGTACACTTCTCCAGAGTGGCTGTTGGCGATTTACATCCCGCCCATCAGTGTAGCAAGGCTCCCATTTCTCCATGGCCTGTCCTGCATTTCTGGTTTTGACACTTTTTTCAGCATGGCCCTTTTGACCGAAGGGAAGCGAGACTTCTTTCTAGCACTGATTTGCCTTTCCAGGTTGCTTGGTTGGCCAAAAAGGGCGTATGCGTTTTTTCCTGAATATATTCAGGAAAAAACGCATACGCCCTTTTTGGCCAAGGGCATCATTGTCAACGTTTTGCCGCTTTTCATGTGCTTTAAAGGCGATTCGAATCTACCTCCTGAAATCTGTTTCCTGCAATTCTGCCTTGATTTCAAATCCTCTTCTTTGCCTTCCCTCAATATATTTGTGGACGAGAGTTATCATTTATAACTCTGCAGGTTTGTGAATTGCAGTGCCCTGAAGCTCCATTTTACAAGTCGCTTTCTTGGGAGCTGGCCGCAAAAGCGCAGGATGGCTTCAGGCCCTGTTCTGGTTCCGGGGGGCAGGCTGAGCCTGTGGTTAATTCTTCTTCCTGATGGGAAAATAGAGTGACCTGTGCCTGTCCCAACACCAAGAGCTAGTCTCTCATTGGTTCCCCGTCTTCCCGTTCATCCTCAGGACAAATTGCAACCTGTACGGAACAGGAGGTTAAAGGTGCTGATGCTCCAAGTAGGGAGATTGCTAGTAAAGTGGCTGGAATGGCGAACCCGAGCACAAGGAGATGAGAAATGAGGTGCGTTTTAGAAACCTTTCCCCATCACACGGTGTACCATCTTCTGGGTTTCTCATGCATGTTTTCGATGTAGGAAGATGCCCTTGAACCTGGAGATTTGGGACCCATGCGATGGGTAGCACGCAGTATTACTTTAAAGGGTCTGCGTTTGCTCACCCAACCTCACCAAACCTCTCAGCCCCAAGAGTGTTCACCCTTATGTCTCATCCAGCTGTGGGTCTAGATATGGTCAATCCAGGTTGCATCACAGCCCCTGAACGAATTGTGTAAGAATTTCTCTCTCTTTCCCTGTCTTTGTTTCATGGGTTTTTAAAAGTAATTTATTTTTATAATGGGGTTTAGCTGCTTTTCACGGCTGTGTTTATGCCGCTTTACACCCACTTGACACACTAACAGAGAGATATCAATACATAGGTTTTAAGATTATTACTAGTCAGATATATTCTTGTGCGGTGAATCGGGCGTGTTGAGTCCAGTTCTCTGAGCAAGGAGTAGGTCTTGTCTATTACATATTGGGTTTATGGAACGGTATCTGAGCTAATTTGAAACTCTTGTTTTATGTATCACCCCACCTCACCTTTCCCGTTAAGCAGCCATAGTGTGTTTTCTGCATGTGTGACTCTGTTCTGTTTTGTAATTCAGTTCAAGTGTAACGGTTTTTACATTCCCTCTATAAGTGACACCTTATGAGAAGTGTCCTTTTCTGTGTGACTTATTTCACTTAGAATCGTCTTACCTAAATCCACTCATCATGCTGCTACTAGCCTTATGACATTGATTTCATGGCTGAGTGATATTCCATTGTACATAAGGACCACAACTTTTTGATCCATTTTTCGCTGTCCTGGGATATTTAAGGTGGAATGAAGTGGAGGTCCTTGTCAACAGAGCAGCCCTAAACTTTGGGGTGCTTGTGTCTTGCTGATTTTCAATTTTCCCACTTTATCCCCCCATGCGTGGAAGTGCCCTATGCTCTCTAAGCTGTGTTTTTTAGATGTTTCAGGACACACCGTACACTTCTCCAGAGTGGCTGTTGGCGATTTACATCCCGCCCATCAGTGTAGCAAGGCTCCCATTTCTCCATGGCCTGTCCTGCATTTCTGGTTTTGACACTTTTTTCAGCATGGCCCTTTTGACCGATCGGAAGCGAGACTTCTTTGTAGCGCTGATTTGCCTTTCCAGGTTGCTTGGTTGGCCAAAAAGGGCGTATGCGTTTTTTCCTGAATATATTCAGGAAAAAACGCATACGCCCTTTTTGGCCAAGGGCATCATTGTCAACGTTTTGCCGCTTTTCATGTGCTTTAAAGGCGATTCGAACCTACCTCCTGAAATCTGTTTCCTGCAATTCTGCCTTGATTTCAAATCCTCTTCTTTGCCTTCCCTCAATATATTTGTGGACGAGAGTTATCATTTATAACTCTGCAGGTTTGTGAATTGCAGTGCCCTGAAGCTCCATTTTACAAGTCGCTTTCTTGGGAGCTGGCCGCAAAAGCGCAGGATGGCTTCAGGCCCTGTTCTGGTTCCGGGGGGCAGGCTGAGCCTGTGGTTAATTCTTCTTCCTGATGGGAAAATAGAGTGACCTGTGCCTGTCCCAACACCAAGAGCTAGTCTCTCATTGGTTCCCCGTCTTCCCGTTCATCCTCAGGACAAATTGCAACCTGTACGGAACAGGAGGTTAAAGGTGCTGATGCTCCACGTAGGGAGATTGCTAGTAAAGTGGCTGGAATGGCGAACCCGAGCACAAGGAGATGAGAAATGAGGTGCGTTTTAGAAACCTTTCCCCATCACACGGTGTACCATCTTCTGGGTTTCTCATGCATGTTTTCGATGTAGGAAGATGCCCTTGAACCTGGAGATTTGGGACCCATGCGATGGGTAGCACGCAGTATTACTTTAAAGGGTCTGCGTTTGCTCACCCAACCTCACCAAACCTCTCAGCCCCAAGAGTGTTCACCCTTATGTCTCATCCAGCTGTGGGTCTAGATATGGTCAATCCAGGTTGCATCACAGCCCCTGAACGAATTGTGTAAGAATTTCTCTCTCTTTCCCTGTCTTTGTTTCATGGGTTTTTAAAAGTAATTTATTTTTATAATGGGGTTTAGCTGCTTTTCACGGCTGTGTTTATGCCGCTTTACACCCACTTGACACACTAACAGAGAGATATCAATACATAGGTTTTAAGATTATTACTAGTCAGATATATTCTTGTGCGGTGAATCGGGCGTGTTGAGTCCAGTTCTCTGAGCAAGGTGTAGGTCTTGTCTATTACATATTGGGTTTATGGAACGGTATCTGAGCTAATTTGAAACTCTTGTTTTATGTATCACCCCACCTCACCTTTCCCGTTAAGCAGCCATAGTGTGTTTTCTGCATGTGTGACTCTGTTCTGTTTTGTAATTCAGTTCAAGTGTAACGGTTTTTACATTCCCTCTATAAGTGACACCTTATGAGAAGTGTCCTTTTCTGTGTGACTTATTTCACTTAGAATCATCTTACCTAAATCCACTCATCATGCTGCTACTAGCCTTATGACATTGATTTCATGGCTGAGTGATATTCCATTGTACATAAGGACCACAACTTTTTGATCCATTTTTCGCTTTCCTGGGATATTTAAGGTGGAATGAAGTGGAGGTCCTTGTCAACAGAGCAGCCCTAAACTTTGGGGTGCTTGTGTCTTGCTGATTTTCAATTTTCCCACTTTATCCCCCCATGCGTGGAAGTGCCCTATGCTCTCTAAGCTGTGTTTTTTAGATGTTTCAGGACACACCGTACACTTCTCCAGAGTGGCTGTTGGCGATTTACATCCCGCCCATCAGTGTCGCAAGGCTCCCATTTCTCCATGGCCTGTCCTGCATTTCTGGTTTTGACACTTTTTTCAGCATGGCCCTTTTGACCGATGGGAAGCGAGACTTCTTTGTAGCGCTGAGTTGCCTTTCCAGGTTGCTTGGTTGGCCAAAAAGGGCGTATGCGTTTTTTCCTGAATATATTCAGGAAAAAACGCATACGCCCTTTTTGGCCAAGGGCATCATTGTCAACGTTTTGCCGCTTTTCATGTGCTTTAAAGGCGATTCGAATCTACCTCCTGAAATCTGTTTCCTGCAATTCTGCCTTGATTTCAAATCCTCTTCTTTGCCTTCCCTCAATATATTTGTGGACGAGAGTTATCATTTATAACTCTGCAGGTTTGTGAATTGCAGTGCCCTGAAGCTCCATTTTACAAGTCGCTTTCTTGGGAGCTGGCCGCAAAAGCGCAGGATGGCTTCAGGCCCTGTTCTGGTTCCGGGGGGCAGGCTGAGCCTGTGGTTAATTCTTCTTCCTGATGGGAAAATAGAGTGACCTGTGCCTGTCCCAACACCAAGAGCTAGTCTCTCATTGGTTCCCCGTCTTCCCGTTCATCCTCAGGACAAATTGCAACCTGTACGGAACAGGAGGTTAAAGGTGCTGATGCTCCAAGTAGGGAGATTGCTAGTAAAGTGGCTGGAATGGCGACCCCGAGCACAAGGAGATGAGAAATGAGGTGCGTTTTAGAAACCTTTCCCCATCACACGGTGTACCATCTTCTGGGTTTCTCATGCATGTTTTCGATGTAGGAAGATGCCCTTGAACCTGGAGATTTGGGACCCATGCGATGGGTAGCACGCAGTATTACTTTAAAGGGTCTGCGTTTGCTCACCCAACCTCACCAAACCTCTCAGCCCCAAGAGTGTCCACCCTTATGTCTCATCCAGCTGTGGGTCTAGATATGGTCAATCCAGGTTGCATCACAGCCCCTGAGCGAATTGTGTAAGAATTTCTCTCTCTTTCCCTGTCTTTGTTTCATGGGTTTTTAAAAAGTAATTTATTTTTGTAATGGGGTTTAGCTGCTTTTCACGGCTGTGTTTATGCCGCTTTACACCCACTTGACACACTAACAGAGAGATATCAATACATAGGTTTTAAGATTATTACTAGTCAGATATATTCTTGTGCGGTGAATCGGGCGTGTTGAGTCCAGTTCTCTGAGCAAGGAGTAGGTCTTGTCTATTACATATTGGGTTTATGGAACGGTATCTGAGCTAATTTGAAACTCTTGTTTTATGTATCACCCCACCTCACCTTTCCCGTTAAGCAGCCATAGTGTGTTTTCTGCATGTGTGACTCTGTTCTGTTTTGTAATTCAGTTCAAGTGTAACGGTTTTTACATTCCCTCTATAAGTGACACCTTATGAGAAGTGTCCTTTTCTGTGTGACTTATTTCACTTAGAATCGTCTTACCTAAATCCACTCATCATGCTGCTACTAGCCTTATGACATTGATTTCATGGCTGAGTGATATTCCATTGTACATAAGGACCACAACTTTTTGATCCATTTTTCGCTTTCCTGGGATATTTAAGGTGGAATGAAGTGGAGGTCCTTGTCAACAGAGCAGCCCTAAACTTTGGGGTGCTTGAGTCTTGCTGATTTTCAATTTTCCCACTTTATCCCCCCATGCGTGGAAGTGCCCTATGCTCTCTAAGCTGTGTTTTTTAGATGTTTCAGGACACACCGTACACTTCTCCAGAGTGGCTGTTGGCGATTTACATCCCGCCCATCAGTGTAGCAAGGCTCCCATTTCTCCATGGCCTGTCCTGCATTTCTGGTTTTGACACTTTTTTCAGCATGGCCCTTTTGACCGATGGGAAGCGAGACTTCTTTGTAGCGCTGAGTTGCCTTTCCAGGTTGCTTGGTTGGCCAAAAAGGGCGTATGCGTTTTTTCCTGAATATATTCAGGAAAAAACGCATACGCCCTTTTTGGCCAAGGGCATCATTGTCAACGTTTTGCCGCTTTTCATGTGCTTTAAAGGCGATTCGAATCTACCTCCTGAAATCTGTTTCCTGCAATTCTGCCTTGATTTCAAATCCTCTTCTTTGCCTTCCCTCAATATATTTGTGGACGAGAGTTATCATTTATAACTCTGCAGGTTTGTGAATTGCAGTGCCCTGAAGCTCCATTTTACAAGTCGCTTTCTTGGGAGCTGGCCGCAAAAGCGCAGGATGGCTTCAGGCCCTGTTCTGGTTCCGGGGGGCAGGCTGAGCCTGTGGTTAATTCTTCTTCCTGATGGGAAAATAGAGTGACCTGTGCCTGTCCCAACACCAAGAGCTAGTCTCTCATTGGTTCCCCGTCTTCCCGTTCATCCTCAGGACAAATTGCAACCTGTACGGAACAGGAGGTTAAAGGTGCTGATGCTCCAAGTAGGGAGATTGCTAGTAAAGTGGCTGGAATGGCGACCCCGAGCACAAGGAGATGAGAAATGAGGTGCGTTTTAGAAACCTTTCCCCATCACACGGTGTACCATCTTCTGGGTTTCTCATGCATGTTTTCGATGTAGGAAGATGCCCTTGAACCTGGAGATTTGGGACCCATGCGATGGGTAGCACGCAGTATTACTTTAAAGGGTCTGCGTTTGCTCACCCAACCTCACCAAACCTCTCAGCCCCAAGAGTGTCCACCCTTATGTCTCATCCAGCTGTGGGTCTAGATATGGTCAATCCAGGTTGCATCACAGCCCCTGAGCGAATTGTGTAAGAATTTCTCTCTCTTTCCCTGTCTTTGTTTCATGGGTTTTTAAAAAGTAATTTATTTTTGTAATGGGGTTTAGCTGCTTTTCACGGCTGTGTTTATGCCGCTTTACACCCACTTGACACACTAACAGAGAGATATCAATACATAGGTTTTAAGATTATTACTAGTCAGATATATTCTTGTGCGGTGAATCGGGCGTGTTGAGTCCAGTTCTCTGAGCAAGGAGTAGGTCTTGTCTATTACATATTGGGTTTATGGAACGGTATCTGAGCTAATTTGAAACTCTTGTTTTATGTATCACCCCACCTCACCTTTCCCGTTAAGCAGCCATAGTGTGTTTTCTGCATGTGTGACTCTGTTCTGTTTTGTAATTCAGTTCAAGTGTAACGGTTTTTACATTCCCTCTATAAGTGACACCTTATGAGAAGTGTCCTTTTCTGTGTGACTTATTTCACTTAGAATCGTCTTACCTAAATCCACTCATCATGCTGCTACTAGCCTTATGACATTGATTTCATGGCTGAGTGATATTCCATTGTACATAAGGACCACAACTTTTTGATCCATTTTTCGCTTTCCTGGGATATTTAAGGTGGAATGAAGTGGAGGTCCTTGTCAACAGAGCAGCCCTAAACTTTGGGGTGCTTGTGTCTTGCTGATTTTCAATTTTCCCACTTTATCCCCCCATGCGTGGAAGTGCCCTATGCTCTCTAAGCTGTGTTTTTTAGATGTTTCAGGACACACCGTACACTTCTCCAGAGTGGCTGTTGGCGATTTACATCCCGCCCATCAGTGTAGCAAGGCTCCCATTTCTCCATGGCCTGTCCTGCATTTCTGGTTTTGACACTTTTTTCAGCATGGCCCTTTTGACCGATGGGAAGCGAGACTTCTTTGTAGCGCTGAGTTGCCTTTCCAGGTTGCTTGGTTGGCCAAAAAGGGCGTATGCGTTTTTTCCTGAATATATTCAGGAAAAAACGCATACGCCCTTTTTGGCCAAGGGCATCATTGTCAACGTTTTGCCGCTTTTCATGTGCTTTAAAGGCGATTCGAATCTACCTCCTGAAATCTGTTTCTTGCAATTCTGCCTTGATTTCAAATCCTCTTCTTTGCCTTCCCTCAATATATTTGTGGACGAGAGTTATCATTTATAACTCTGCAGGTTTGTGAATTGCAGTGCCCTGAAGCTCCATTTTACAAGTCGCTTTCTTGGGAGCTGGCCGCAAAAGCGCAGGATGGCTTCAGGCCCTGTTCTGGTTCCGGGGGGCAGGCTGAGCCTGTGGTTAATTCTTCTTCCTGATGGGAAAATAGAGTGACCTGTGCCTGTCCCAACACCAAGAGCTAGTCTCTCATTGGTTCCCCGTCTTTCCGTTCATCCTCAGGACAAATTGCAACCTGTACGGAACAGGAGGTTAAAGGTGCTGATGCTCCAAGTAGGGAGATTGCTAGTAAAGTGGCTGGAATGGCGACCCCGAGCACAAGGAGATGAGAAATGAGGTGCGTTTTAGAAACCTTTCCCCATCACACGGTGTACCATCTTCTGGGTTTCTCATGCATGTTTTCGATGTAGGAAGATGCCCTTGAACCTGGAGATTTGGGACCCATGCGATGGGTAGCACGCAGTATTACTTTAAAGGGTCTGCGTTTGCTCACCCAACCTCACCAAACCTCTCAGCCCCAAGAGTGTCCACCCTTATGTCTCATCCAGCTGTGGGTCTAGATATGGTCAATCCAGGTTGCATCACAGCCCCTGAGCGAATTGTGTAAGAATTTCTCTCTCTTTCCCTGTCTTTGTTTCATGGGTTTTTAAAAAGTAATTTATTTTTATAATGGGGTTTAGCTGCTTTTCACGGCTGTGTTTATGCCGCTTTACACCCACTTGACACACTAACAGAGAGATATCAATACATAGGTTTTAAGATTATTACTAGTCAGATATATTCTTGTGCGGTGAATCGGGCGTGTTGAGTCCAGTTCTCTGAGCAAGGAGTAGGTCTTGTCTATTACATATTGGGTTTATGGAACGGTATCTGAGCTAATTTGAAACTCTTGTTTTATGTATCACCCCACCTCACCTTTCCCGTTAAGCAGCCATAGTGTGTTTTCTGCATGTGTGACTCTGTTCTGTTTTGTAATTCAGTTCAAGTGTAATGGTTTTTACATTCCCTCTATAAGTGACACCTTATGAGAAGTGTCCTTTTCTGTGTGACTTATTTCACTTAGAATCGTCTTACCTAAATCCACTCATCATGCTGCTACTAGCCTTATGACATTGATTTCATGGCTGAGTGATATTCCATTGTACATAAGGACCAGAACTTTTTGATCCATTTTTCGCTTTCCTGGGATATTTAAGGTGGAATGAAGTGGAGGTCCTTGTCAACAGAGCAGCCCTAAACTTTGGGGTGCTTGTGTCTTGCTGATTTTCAATTTTCCCACTTTATCCCCCCATGCGTGGAAGTGCCCTATGCTCTCTAAGCTGTGTTTTTTAGATGTTTCAGGACACACCGTACACTTCTCCAGAGTGGCTGTTGGCGATTTACATCCCGCCCATCAGTGTAGCAAGGCTCCCATTTCTCCATGGCCTGTCCTGCATTTCTGGTTTTGACACTTTTTTCAGCATGGCCCTTTTGACCGATCGGAAGCGAGACTTCTTTGTAGCGCTGATTTGCCTTTCCAGGTTGCTTGGTTGGCCAAAAAGGGCGTATGCGTTTTTTCCTGAATATATTCAGGAAAAAACGCATACGCCCTTTTTGGCCAAGGGCATCATTGTCAACGTTTTGCCGCTTTTCATGTGCTTTAAAGGCGATTCGAACCTACCTCCTGAAATCTGTTTCCTGCAATTCTGCCTTGATTTCAAATCCTCTTCTTTGCCTTCCCTCAATATATTTGTGGACGAGAGTTATCATTTATAACTCTGCAGGTTTGTGAATTGCAGTGCCCTGAAGCTCCATTTTACAAGTCGCTTTTTTGGGAGCTGGCCGCAAAAGCGCAGGATGGCTTCAGGCCCTGTTCTGGTTCCGGGGGGCAGGCTGAGCCTGTGGTTAATTCTTCTTCCTGATGGGAAAATAGAGTGACCTGTGCCTGTCCCAACACCAAGAGCTAGTCTCTCATTGGTTCCCCGTCTTCCCGTTCATCCTCAGGACAAATTGCAACCTGTACGGAACAGGAGGTTAAAGGTGCTGATGCTCCACGTAGGGAGATTGCTAGTAAAGTGGCTGGAATGGCGAACCCGAGCACAAGGAGATGAGAAATGAGGTGCGTTTTAGAAACCTTTCCCCATCACACGGTGTACCATCTTCTGGGTTTCTCATGCATGTTTTCGATGTAGGAAGATGCCCTTGAACCTGGAGATTTGGGACCCATGCGATGGGTAGCACGCAGTATTACTTTAAAGGGTCTGCGTTTGCTCACCCAACCTCACCAAACCTCTCAGCCCCAAGAGTGTTCACCCTTATGTCTCATCCAGCTGTGGGTCTAGATATGGTCAATCCAGGTTGCATCACAGCCCCTGAACGAATTGTGTAAGAATTTCTCTCTCTTTCCCTGTCTTTGTTTCATGGGTTTTTAAAAGTAATTTATTTTTATAATGGGGTTTAGCTGCTTTTCACGGCTGTGTTTATGCCGCTTTACACCCACTTGACACACTAACAGAGAGATATCAATACATAGGTTTTAAGATTATTACTAGTCAGATATATTCTTGTGCGGTGAATCGGGCGTGTTGAGTCCAGTTCTCTGAGCAAGGTGTAGGTCTTGTCTATTACATATTGGGTTTATGGAACGGTATCTGAGCTAATTTGAAACTCTTGTTTTATGTATCACCCCACCTCACCTTTCCCGTTAAGCAGCCATAGTGTGTTTTCTGCATGTGTGACTCTGTTCTGTTTTGTAATTCAGTTCAAGTGTAACGGTTTTTACATTCCCTCTATAAGTGACACCTTATGAGAAGTGTCCTTTTCTGTGTGACTTATTTCACTTAGAATCATCTTACCTAAATCCACTCATCATGCTGCTACTAGCCTTATGACATTGATTTCATGGCTGAGTGATATTCCATTGTACATAAGGACCACAACTTTTTGATCCATTTTTCGCTTTCCTGGGATATTTAAGGTGGAATGAAGTGGAGGTCCTTGTCAACAGAGCAGCCCTAAACTTTGGGGTGCTTGTGTCTTGCTGATTTTCAATTTTCCCACTTTATCCCCCCATGCGTGGAAGTGCCCTATGCTCTCTAAGCTGTGTTTTTTAGATGTTTCAGGACACACCGTACACTTCTCCAGAGTGGCTGTTGGCGATTTACATCCCGCCCATCAGTGTCGCAAGGCTCCCATTTCTCCATGGCCTGTCCTGCATTTCTGGTTTTGACACTTTTTTCAGCATGGCCCTTTTGACCGATGGGAAGCGAGACTTCTTTGTAGCGCTGAGTTGCCTTTCCAGGTTGCTTGGTTGGCCAAAAAGGGCGTATGCGTTTTTTCCTGAATATATTCAGGAAAAAACGCATACGCCCTTTTTGGCCAAGGGCATCATTGTCAACGTTTTGCCGCTTTTCATGTGCTTTAAAGGCGATTCGAATCTACCTCCTGAAATCTGTTTCCTGCAATTCTGCCTTGATTTCAAATCCTCTTCTTTGCCTTCCCTCAATATATTTGTGGACGAGAGTTATCATTTATAACTCTGCAGGTTTGTGAATTGCAGTGCCCTGAAGCTCCATTTTACAAGTCGCTTTCTTGGGAGCTGGCCGCAAAAGCGCAGGATGGCTTCAGGCCCTGTTCTGGTTCCGGGGGGCAGGCTGAGCCTGTGGTTAATTCTTCTTCCTGATGGGAAAATAGAGTGACCTGTGCCTGTCCCAACACCAAGAGCTAGTCTCTCATTGGTTCCCCGTCTTCCCGTTCATCCTCAGGACAAATTGCAACCTGTACGGAACAGGAGGTTAAAGGTGCTGATGCTCCAAGTAGGGAGATTGCTAGTAAAGTGGCTGGAATGGCGACCCCGAGCACAAGGAGATGAGAAATGAGGTGCGTTTTAGAAACCTTTCCCCATCACACGGTGTACCATCTTCTGGGTTTCTCATGCATGTTTTCGATGTAGGAAGATGCCCTTGAACCTGGAGATTTGGGACCCATGCGATGGGTAGCACGCAGTATTACTTTAAAGGGTCTGCGTTTGCTCACCCAACCTCACCAAACCTCTCAGCCCCAAGAGTGTCCACCCTTATGTCTCATCCAGCTGTGGGTCTAGATATGGTCAATCCAGGTTGCATCACAGCCCCTGAGCAAATTGTGTAAGAATTTCTCTCTGTTTCCCTGTCTTTGTTTCATGGGTTTTTAAAAAGTAATTTATTTTTATAATGGGGTTTAGCTGCTTTTCACGGCTGTGTTTATGCCGCTTTACACCCACTTGACACACTAACAGAGAGATATCAATACATAGGTTTTAAGATTATTACTAGTCAGATATATTCTTGTGCGGTGAATCGGGCGTGTTGAGTCCAGTTCTCTGAGCAAGGAGTAGGTCTTGTCTATTACATATTGGGTTTATGGAACGGTATCTGAGCTAATTTGAAACTCTTGTTTTATGTATCACCCCACCTCACCTTTCCCGTTAAGCAGCCATAGTGTGTTTTCTGCATGTGTGACTCTGTTCTGTTTTGTAATTCAGTTCAAGTGTAACGGTTTTTACATTCCCTCTATAAGTGACACCTTATGAGAAGTGTCCTTTTCTGTGTGACTTATTTCACTTAGAATCGTCTTACCTAAATCCACTCATCATGCTGCTACTAGCCTTATGACATTGATTTCATGGCTGAGTGATATTCCATTGTACATAAGGACCACAACTTTTTGATCCATTTTTCGCTTTCCTGGGATATTTAAGGTGGAATGAAGTGGAGGTCCTTGTCAACAGAGCAGCCCTAAACTTTGGGGTGCTTGTGTCTTGCTGATTTTCAATTTTCCCACTTTATCCCCCCATGCGTGGAAGTGCCCTATGCTCTCTAAGCTGTGTTTTTTAGATGTTTCAGGACACACCGTACACTTCTCCAGAGTGGCTGTTGGCGATTTACATCCCGCCCATCAGTGTAGCAAGGCTCCCATTTCTCCATGGCCTGTCCTGCATTTCTGGTTTTGACACTTTTTTCAGCATGGCCCTTTTGACCGATGGGAAGCGAGACTTCTTTCTAGCGCTGATTTGCCTTTCCAGGTTGCTTGGTTGGCCAAAAAGGGCGTATGCGTTTTTTCCTGAATATATTCAGGAAAAAACGCATACGCCCTTTTTGGCCAAGGGCATCATTGTCAACGTTTTGCCGCTTTTCATGTGCTTTAAAGGCGATTCGAATCTACCTCCTGAAATCTGTTTCCTGAAATTCTGCCTTGATTTCAAATCCTCTTCTTTGCCTTCCCTCAATATATTTGTGGACGAGAGTTATCATTTATAACTCTGCAGGTTTGTGAATTGCAGTGCCCTGAAGCTCCATTTTACAAGTCGCTTTCTTGGGAGCTGGCCGCAAAAGCGCAGGATGGCTTCAGGCCCTGTTCTGGTTCCGGGGGGCAGGCTGAGCCTGTGGTTAATTCTTCTTCCTGATGGGAAAATAGAGTGACCTGTGCCTGTCCCAACACCAAGAGCTAGTCTCTCATTGGTTCCCCGTCTTCCCGTTCATCCTCAGGACAAATTGCAACCTGTACGGAACAGGAGGTTAAAGGTGCTGATGCTCCAAGTAGGGAGATTGCTAGTAAAGTGGCTGGAATGGCGACCCCGAGCACAAGGAGATGAGAAATGAGGTGCGTTTTAGAAACCTTTCCCCATCACACGGTGTACCATCTTCTGGGTTTCTCATGCATGTTTTCGATGTAGGAAGATGCCCTTGAACCTGGAGATTTGGGACCCATGCGATGGGTAGCACGCAGTATTACTTTAAAGGGTCTGCGTTTGCTCACCCAACCTCACCAAACCTCTCAGCCCCAAGAGTGTCCACCCTTATGTCTCATCCAGCTGTGGGTCTAGATATGGTCAATCCAGGTTGCATCACAGCCCCTGAGCGAATTGTGTAAGAATTTCTCTCTCTTTCCCTGTCTTTGTTTCATGGGTTTTTAAAAAGTAATTTATTTTTGTAATGGGGTTTAGCTGCTTTTCACGGCTGTGTTTATGCCGCTTTACACCCACTTGACACACTAACAGAGAGATATCAATACATAGGTTTTAAGATTATTACTAGTCAGATATATTCTTGTGCGGTGAATCGGGCGTGTTGAGTCCAGTTCTCTGAGCAAGGAGTAGGTCTTGTCTATTACATATTGGGTTTATGGAACGGTATCTGAGCTAATTTGAAACTCTTGTTTTATGTATCACCCCACCTCACCTTTCCCGTTAAGCAGCCATAGTGTGTTTTCTGCATGTGTGACTCTGTTCTGTTTTGTAATTCAGTTCAAGTGTAACGGTTTTTACATTCCCTCTATAAGTGACACCTTATGAGAAGTGTCCTTTTCTGTGTGACTTATTTCACTTAGAATCGTCTTACCTAAATCCACTCATCATGCTGCTACTAGCCTTATGACATTGATTTCATGGCTGAGTGATATTCCATTGTACATAAGGACCACAACTTTTTGATCCATTTTTCGCTTTCCTGGGATATTTAAGGTGGAATGAAGTGGAGGTCCTTGTCAACAGAGCAGCCCTAAACTTTGGGGTGCTTGAGTCTTGCTGATTTTCAATTTTCCCACTTTATCCCCCCATGCGTGGAAGTGCCCTATGCTCTCTAAGCTGTGTTTTTTAGATGTTTCAGGACACACCGTACACTTCTCCAGAGTGGCTGTTGGCGATTTACATCCCGCCCATCAGTGTAGCAAGGCTCCCATTTCTCCATGGCCTGTCCTGCATTTCTGGTTTTGACACTTTTTTCAGCATGGCCCTTTTGACCGATGGGAAGCGAGACTTCTTTGTAGCGCTGAGTTGCCTTTCCAGGTTGCTTGGTTGGCCAAAAAGGGCGTATGCGTTTTTTCCTGAATATATTCAGGAAAAAACGCATACGCCCTTTTTGGCCAAGGGCATCATTGTCAACGTTTTGCCGCTTTTCATGTGCTTTAAAGGCGATTCGAATCTACCTCCTGAAATCTGTTTCCTGCAATTCTGCCTTGATTTCAAATCCTCTTCTTTGCCTTCCCTCAATATATTTGTGGACGAGAGTTATCATTTATAACTCTGCAGGTTTGTGAATTGCAGTGCCCTGAAGCTCCATTTTACAAGTCGCTTTCTTGGGAGCTGGCCGCAAAAGCGCAGGATGGCTTCAGGCCCTGTTCTGGTTCCGGGGGGCAGGCTGAGCCTGTGGTTAATTCTTCTTCCTGATGGGAAAATAGAGTGACCTGTGCCTGTCCCAACACCAAGAGCTAGTCTCTCATTGGTTCCCCGTCTTCCCGTTCATCCTCAGGACAAATTGCAACCTGTACGGAACAGGAGGTTAAAGGTGCTGATGCTCCAAGTAGGGAGATTGCTAGTAAAGTGGCTGGAATGGCGACCCCGAGCACAAGGAGATGAGAAATGAGGTGCGTTTTAGAAACCTTTCCCCATCACACGGTGTACCATCTTCTGGGTTTCTCATGCATGTTTTCGATGTAGGAAGATGCCCTTGAACCTGGAGATTTGGGACCCATGCGATGGGTAGCACGCAGTATTACTTTAAAGGGTCTGCGTTTGCTCACCCAACCTCACCAAACCTCTCAGCCCCAAGAGTGTCCACCCTTATGTCTCATCCAGCTGTGGGTCTAGATATGGTCAATCCAGGTTGCATCACAGCCCCTGAGCGAATTGTGTAAGAATTTCTCTCTCTTTCCCTGTCTTTGTTTCATGGGTTTTTAAAAAGTAATTTATTTTTGTAATGGGGTTTAGCTGCTTTTCACGGCTGTGTTTATGCCGCTTTACACCCACTTGACACACTAACAGAGAGATATCAATACATAGGTTTTAAGATTATTACTAGTCAGATATATTCTTGTGCGGTGAATCGGGCGTGTTGAGTCCAGTTCTCTGAGCAAGGAGTAGGTCTTGTCTATTACATATTGGGTTTATGGAACGGTATCTGAGCTAATTTGAAACTCTTGTTTTATGTATCACCCCACCTCACCTTTCCCGTTAAGCAGCCATAGTGTGTTTTCTGCATGTGTGACTCTGTTCTGTTTTGTAATTCAGTTCAAGTGTAACGGTTTTTACATTCCCTCTATAAGTGACACCTTATGAGAAGTGTCCTTTTCTGTGTGACTTATTTCACTTAGAATCGTCTTACCTAAATCCACTCATCATGCTGCTACTAGCCTTATGACATTGATTTCATGGCTGAGTGATATTCCATTGTACATAAGGACCACAACTTTTTGATCCATTTTTCGCTTTCCTGGGATATTTAAGGTGGAATGAAGTGGAGGTCCTTGTCAACAGAGCAGCCCTAAACTTTGGGGTGCTTGAGTCTTGCTGATTTTCAATTTTCCCACTTTATCCCCCCATGCGTGGAAGTGCCCTATGCTCTCTAAGCTGTGTTTTTTAGATGTTTCAGGACACACCGTACACTTCTCCAGAGTGGCTGTTGGCGATTTACATCCCGCCCATCAGTGTAGCAAGGCTCCCATTTCTCCATGGCCTGTCCTGCATTTCTGGTTTTGACACTTTTTTCAGCATGGCCCTTTTGACCGATGGGAAGCGAGACTTCTTTGTAGCGCTGAGTTGCCTTTCCAGGTTGCTTGGTTGGCCAAAAAGGGCGTATGCGTTTTTTCCTGAATATATTCAGGAAAAAACGCATACGCCCTTTTTGGCCAAGGGCATCATTGTCAACGTTTTGCCGCTTTTCATGTGCTTTAAAGGTGATTCGAATCTACCTCCTGAAATCTGTTTCCTGCAATTCTGCCTTGATTTCAAATCCTCTTCTTTGCCTTCCCTCAATATATTTGTGGACGAGAGTTATCATTTATAACTCTGCAGGTTTGTGAATTGCAGTGCCCTGAAGCTCCATTTTACAAGTCGCTTTCTTGGGAGCTGGCCGCAAAAGCGCAGGATGGCTTCAGGCCCTGTTCTGGTTCCGGGGGGCAGGCTGAGCCTGTGGTTAATTCTTCTTCCTGATGGGAAAATAGAGTGACCTGTGCCTGTCCCAACACCAAGAGCTAGTCTCTCATTGGTTCCCCGTCTTCCCGTTCATCCTCAGGACAAATTGCAACCTGTACGGAACAGGAGGTTAAAGGTGCTGATGCTCCAAGTAGGGAGATTGCTAGTAAAGTGGCTGGAATGATGACCCCGAGCACAAGGAGATGAGAAATGAGGTGCGTTTTAGAAACCTTTCCCCATCACACGGTGTACCATCTTCTGGGTTTCTCATGCATGTTTTCGATGTAGGAAGATGCCCTTGAACCTGGAGATTTGGGACCCATGCGATGGGTAGCACGCAGTATTACTTTAAAGGGTCTGCGTTTGCTCACCCAACCTCACCAAACCTCTCAGCCCCAAGAGTGTCCACCCTTATGTCTCATCCAGCTGTGGGTCTAGATATGGTCAATCCAGGTTGCATCACAGCCCCTGAGCGAATTGTGTAAGAATTTCTCTCTGTTTCCCTGTCTTTGTTTCATGGGTTTTTAAAAAGTAATTTATTTTTATAATGGGGTTTAGCTGCTTTTCACGGCTGTGTTTATGCCGCTTTACACCCACTTGACACACTAACAGAGATATATCAATACATAGGTTTTAAGATTATTACTAGTCAGATATATTCTTGTGCGGTGAATCGGGCGTGTTGAGTCCAGTTCTCTGAGCAAGGAGTAGGTCTTGTCTATTACATATTGGGTTTATGGAACGGTATCTGAGCTAATTTGAAACTCTTGTTTTATGTATCACCCCACCTCACCTTTCCCGTTAAGCAGCCATAGTGTGTTTTCTGCATGTGTGACTCTGTTCTGTTTTGTAATTCAGTTCAAGTGTAATGGTTTTTACATTCCCTCTATAAGTGACACCTTATGAGAAGTGTCCTTTTCTGTGTGACTTATTTCACTTAGAATCGTCTTACCTAAATCCACTCATCATGCTGCTACTAGCCTTATGACATTGATTTCATGGCTGAGTGATATTCCATTGTACATAAGGACCAGAACTTTTTGATCCATTTTTCGCTTTCCTGGGATATTTAAGGTGGAATGAAGTGGAGGTCCTTGTCAACAGAGCAGCCCTAAACTTTGGGGTGCTTGTGTCTTGCTGATTTTCAATTTTCCCACTTTATCCCCCCATGCGTGGAAGTGCCCTATGCTCTCTAAGCTGTGTTTTTTAGATGTTTCAGGACACACCGTACACTTCTCCAGAGTGGCTGTTGGCGATTTACATCCCGCCCATCAGTGTAGCAAGGCTCCCATTTCTCCATGGCCTGTCCTGCATTTCTGGTTTTGACACTTTTTTCAGCATGGCCCTTTTGACCGATGGGAAGCGAGACTTCTTTGTAGCGCTGATTTGCCTTTCCAGGTTGCTTGGTTGGCCAAAAAGGGCGTATGCGTTTTTTCCTGAATATATTCAGGAAAAAACGCATACGCCCTTTTTGGCCAAGGGCATCATTGTCAACGTTTTGCCGCTTTTCATGTGCTTTAAAGGCGATTCGAATCTACCTCCTGAAATCTGTTTCCTGCAATTCTGCCTTGATTTCAAATCCTCTTCTTTGCCTTCCCTCAATATATTTGTGGACGAGAGTTATCATTTATAACTCTGCAGGTTTGTGAATTGCAGTGCCCTGAAGCTCCATTTTACAAGTCGCTTTCTTGGGAGCTGGCCGCAAAAGCGCAGGATGGCTTCAGGCCCTGTTCTGGTTCCGGGGGGCAGGCTGAGCCTGTGGTTAATTCTTCTTCCTGATGGGAAAATAGAGTGACCTGTGCCTGTCCCAACACCAAGAGCTAGTCTCTCATTGGTTCCCCGTCTTCCCGTTCATCCTCAGGACAAATTGCAACCTGTACGGAACAGGAGGTTAAAGGTGCTGATGCTCCAAGTAGGGAGATTGCTAGTAAAGTGGCTGGAATGGCGACCCCGAGCACAAGGAGATGAGAAATGAGGTGCGTTTTAGAAACCTTTCCCCATCACACGGTGTACCATCTTCTGGGTTTCTCATGCATGTTTTCGATGTAGGAAGATGCCCTTGAACCTGGAGATTTGGGACCCATGCGATGGGTAGCACGCAGTATTACTTTAAAGGGTCTGCGTTTGCTCACCCAACCTCACCAAACCTCTCCGCCCCAAGAGTGTTCACCCTTATGTCTCATCCAGCTGTGGGTCTAGATATGGTCAATCCAGGTTGCATCACAGCCCCTGAACGAATTGTGTAAGAATTTCTCTCTCTTTCCCTGTCTTTGTTTCATGGGTTTTTAAAAGTAATTTATTTTTATAATGGGGTTTAGCTGCTTTTCACGGCTGTGTTTATGCCGCTTTACACCCACTTGACACACTAACAGAGAGATATCAATACATAGGTTTTAAGATTATTACTAGTCAGATATATTCTTGTGTGGTGAATCGGGCGTGTTGAGTCCAGTTTTCTGAGCAAGGAGTAGGTCTTGTCTATTACATATTGGGTTTATGGAACGGTATCTGAGCTAATTTGAAACTCTTGTTTTATGTATCACCCCACCTCACCTTTCCCGTTAAGCAGCCATAGTGTGTTTTCTGCATGTGTGACTCTGTTTTGTTTTGTAATTCAGTTCAACTGTAACGGTTTTTACATTCCCTCTATAAGTGACACCTTATGAGAAGTGTCCTTTTCTGTGTGACTTATTTCACTTAGAATCGTCTTACCTAAATCCACTCATCATGCTGCTACTAGCCTTATGACATTGATTTCATGGCTGAGTGATATTCCATTGTACATAAGGACCACAACTTTTTGATCCATTTTTCGCTTTCCTGGGATATTTAAGGTGGAATGAAGTGGAGGTCCTTGTCAACAGAGCAGCCCTAAACTTTGGGGTGCTTGTGTCTTGCTGATTTTCAATTTTCCCACTTTATCCCCCCATGCGTGGAAGTGCCCTATGCTCTCTAAGCTGTGTTTTTTAGATGTTTCAGGACACACCGTACACTTCTCCAGAGTGGCTGTTGGCGATTTACATCCCGCCCATCAGTGTAGCAAGGCTCCCATTTCTCCATGGCCTGTCCTGCATTTCTGGTTTTGACACTTTTTTCAGCATGGCCCTTTTGACCGATGGGAAGCGAGACTTCTTTCTAGCGCTGATTTGCCTTTCCAGGTTGCTTGGTTGGCCAAAAAGGGCGTATGCGTTTTTTCCTGAATATATTCAGGAAAAAACGCATACGCCCTTTTTGGCCAAGGGCATCATTGTCAACGTTTTGCCGCTTTTCATGTGCTTTAAAGGCGATTCGAATCTACCTCCTGAAATCTGTTTCCTGCAATTCTGCCTTGATTTCAAATCCTCTTCTTTGCCTTCCCTCAATATATTTGTGGACGAGAGTTATCATTTATAACTCTGCAGGTTTGTGAATTGCAGTGCCCTGAAGCTCCATTTTACAAGTCGCTTTCTTGGGAGCTGGCCGCAAAAGCGCAGGATGGCTTCAGGCCCTGTTCTGGTTCCGGGGGGCAGGCTGAGCCTGTGGTTAATTCTTCTTCCTGATGGGAAAATAGAGTGACCTGTGCCTGTCCCAACACCAAGAGCTAGTCTCTCATTGGTTCCCCGTCTTCCCGTTCATCCTCAGGACAAATTGCAACCTGTACGGAACAGGAGGTTAAAGGTGCTGATGCTCCAAGTAGGGAGATTGCTAGTAAAGTGGCTGGAATGGCGACCCCGAGCACAAGGAGATGAGAAATGAGGTGCGTTTTAGAAACCTTTCCCCATCACACGGTGTACCATCTTCTGGGTTTCTCATGCATGTTTTCGATGTAGGAAGATGCCCTTGAACCTGGAGATTTGGGACCCATGCGATGGGTAGCACGCAGTATTACTTTAAAGGGTCTGCGTTTGCTCACCCAACCTCACCAAACCTCTCCGCCCCAAGAGTGTTCACCCTTATGTCTCATCCAGCTGTGGGTCTAGATATGGTCAATCCAGGTTGCATCACAGCCCCTGAACGAATTGTGTAAGAATTTCTCTCTCTTTCCCTGTCTTTGTTTCATGGGTTTTTAAAAGTAATTTATTTTTATAATGGGGTTTAGCTGCTTTTCACGGCTGTGTTTATGCCGCTTTACACCCACTTGACACACTAACAGAGAGATATCAATACATAGGTTTTAAGATTATTACTAGTCAGATATATTCTTGTGTGGTGAATCGGGCGTGTTGAGTCCAGTTTTCTGAGCAAGGAGTAGGTCTTGTCTATTACATATTGGGTTTATGGAACGGTATCTGAGCTAATTTGAAACTCTTGTTTTATGTATCACCCCACCTCACCTTTCCCGTTAAGCAGCCATAGTGTGTTTTCTGCATGTGTGACTCTGTTCTGTTTTGTAATTCAGTTCAAGTGTAACGGTTTTTACATTCCCTCTATAAGTGACACCTTATGAGAAGTGTCCTTTTCTGTGTGACTTATTTCACTTAGAATCGTCTTACCTAAATCCACTCATCATGCTGCTACTAGCCTTATGACATTGATTTCATGGCTGAGTGATATTCCATTGTACATAAGGACCACAACTTTTTGATCCATTTTTCGCTTTCCTGGGATATTTAAGGTGGAATGAAGTGGAGGTCCTTGTCAACAGAGCAGCCCTAAACTTTGGGGTGCTTGTGTCTTGCTGATTTTCAATTTTCCCACTTTATCCCCCCATGCGTGGAAGTGCCCTATGCTCTCTAAGCTGTGTTTTTTAGATGTTTCAGGACACACCGTACACTTCTCCAGAGTGGCTGTTGGCGATTTACATCCCGCCCATCAGTGTAGCAAGGCTCCCATTTCTCCATGGCCTGTCCTGCATTTCTGGTTTTGACACTTTTTTCAGCATGGCCCTTTTGACCGATGGGAAGCGAGACTTCTTTCTAGCGCTGATTTGCCTTTCCAGGTTGCTTGGTTGGCCAAAAAGGGCGTATGCGTTTTTTCCTGAATATATTCAGGAAAAAACGCATACGCCCTTTTTGGCCAAGGGCATCATTGTCAACGTTTTGCCGCTTTTCATGTGCTTTAAAGGCGATTCGAATCTACCTCCTGAAATCTGTTTCCTGCAATTCTGCCTTGATTTCAAATCCTCTTCTTTGCCTTCCCTCAATATATTTGTGGACGAGAGTTATCATTTATAACTCTGCAGGTTTGTGAATTGCAGTGCCCTGAAGCTCTATTTTACAAGTCGCTTTCTTGGGAGCTGGCCGCAAAAGCGCAGGATGGCTTCAGGCCCTGTTCTGGTTCCGGGGGGCAGGCTGAGCCTGTGGTTAATTCTTCTTCCTGATGGGAAAATAGAGTGACCTGTGCCTGTCCCAACACCAAGAGCTAGTCTCTCATTGGTTCCCCGTCTTCCCGTTCATCCTCAGGACAAATTGCAACCTGTACGGAACAGGAGGTTAAAGGTGCTGATGCTCCAAGTAGGGAGATTGCTAGTAAAGTGGCTGGAATGGCGACCCCGAGCACAAGGAGATGAGAAATGAGGTGCGTTTTAGAAACCTTTCCCCATCACACGGTGTACCATCTTCTGGGTTTCTCATGCATGTTTTCGATGTAGGAAGATGCCCTTGAACCTGGAGATTTGGGACCCATGCGATGGGTAGCACGCAGTATTACTTTAAAGGGTCTGCGTTTGCTCACCCAACCTCACCAAACCTCTCCGCCCCAAGAGTGTTCACCCTTATGTCTCATCCAGCTGTGGGTCTAGATATGGTCAATCCAGGTTGCATCACAGCCCCTGAACGAATTGTGTAAGAATTTCTCTCTCTTTCCCTGTCTTTGTTTCATGGGTTTTTAAAAGTAATTTATTTTTATAATGGGGTTTAGCTGCTTTTCACGGCTGTGTTTATGCCGCTTTACACCCACTTGACACACTAACAGAGAGATATCAATACATAGGTTTTAAGATTATTACTAGTCAGATATATTCTTGTGTGGTGAATCGGGCGTGTTGAGTCCAGTTTTCTGAGCAAGGAGTAGGTCTTGTCTATTACATATTGGGTTTATGGAACGGTATCTGAGCTAATTTGAAACTCTTGTTTTATGTATCACCCCACCTCACCTTTCCCGTTAAGCAGCCATAGTGTGTTTTCTGCATGTGTGACTCTGTTCTGTTTTGTAATTCAGTTCAAGTGTAACGGTTTTTACATTCCCTCTATAAGTGACACCTTATGAGAAGTGTCCTTTTCTGTGTGACTTATTTCACTTAGAATCGTCTTACCTAAATCCACTCATCATGCTGCTACTAGCCTTATGACATTGATTTCATGGCTGAGTGATATTCCATTGTACATAAGGACCACAACTTTTTGATCCATTTTTCGCTTTCCTGGGATATTTAAGGTGGAATGAAGTGGAGGTCCTTGTCAACAGAGCAGCCCTAAACTTTGGGGTGCTTGTGTCTTGCTGATTTTCAATTTTCCCACTTTATCCCCCCATGCGTGGAAGTGCCCTATGCTCTCTAAGCTGTGTTTTTTAGATGTTTCAGGACACACCGTACACTTCTCCAGAGTGGCTGTTGGCGATTTACATCCCGCCCATCAGTGTAGCAAGGCTCCCATTTCTCCATGGCCTGTCCTGCATTTCTGGTTTTGACACTTTTTTCAGCATGGCCCTTTTGACCGATGGGAAGCGAGACTTCTTTCTAGCGCTGATTTGCCTTTCCAGGTTGCTTGGTTGGCCAAAAAGGGCGTATGCGTTTTTTCCTGAATATATTCAGGAAAAAACGCATACGCCCTTTTTGGCCAAGGGCATCATTGTCAACGTTTTGCCGCTTTTCATGTGCTTTAAAGGCGATTCGAATCTACCTCCTGAAATCTGTTTCCTGCAATTCTGCCTTGATTTCAAATCCTCTTCTTTGCCTTCCCTCAATATATTTGTGGACGAGAGTTATGATTTATAACTCTGCAGGTTTGTGAATTGCAGTGCCCTGAAGCTCCATTTTACAAGTCGCTTTTTTGGGAGCTGGCCGCAAAAGCGCAGGATGGCTTCAGGCCCTGTTCTGGTTCCGGGGGGCAGGCTGAGCCTGTGGTTAATTCTTCTTCCTGATGGGAAAATAGAGTGACCTGTGCCTGTCCCAACACCAAGAGCTAGTCTCTCATTGGTTCCCCGTCTTCCCGTTCATCCTCAGGACAAATTGCAACCTGTACGGAACAGGAGGTTAAAGGTGCTGATGCTCCAAGTAGGGAGATTGCTAGTAAAGTGGCTGGAATGGCGAACCCGAGCACAAGGAGATGAGAAATGAGGTGCGTTTTAGAAACCTTTCCCCATCACACGGTGTACCATCTTCTGGGTTTCTCATGCATGTTTTCGATGTAGGAAGATGCCCTTGAACCTGGAGATTTGGGACCCATGCGATGGGTAGCACGCAGTATTACTTTAAAGGGTCTGCGTTTGCTCACCCAACCTCACCAAACCTCTCAGCCCCAAGAGTGTTCACCCTTATGTCTCATCCAGCTGTGGGTCTAGATATGGTCAATCCAGGTTGCATCACAGCCCCTGAACGAATTGTGTAAGAATTTCTCTCTCTTTCCCTGTCTTTGTTTCATGGGTTTTTAAAAGTAATTTATTTTTATAATGGGGTTTAGCTGCTTTTCACGGCTGTGTTTATGCCGCTTTACACCCACTTGACACACTAACAGAGAGATATCAATACATAGGTTTTAAGATTATTACTAGTCAGATATATTCTTGTGCGGTGAATCGGGCGTGTTGAGTCCAGTTCTCTGAGCAAGGAGTAGGTCTTGTCTATTACATATTGGGTTTATGGAACGGTATCTGAGCTAATTTGAAACTCTTGTTTTATGTATCACCCCACCTCACCTTTCCCGTTAAGCAGCCATAGTGTGTTTTCTGCATGTGTGACTCTGTTCTGTTTTGTAATTCAGTTCAAGTGTAACGGTTTTTACATTCCCTCTATAAGTGACACCTTATGAGAAGTGTCCTTTTCTGTGTGACTTATTTCACTTAGAATCGTCTTACCTAAATCCACTCATCATGCTGCTACTAGCCTTATGACATTGATTTCTTGGCTGAGTGATATTCCATTGTACATAAGGACCACAACTTTTTGATCCATTTTTCGCTGTCCTGGGATATTTAAGGTGGAATGAAGTGGAGGTCCTTGTCAACAGAGCAGCCCTAAACTTTGGGGTGCTTGTGTCTTGCTGATTTTCAATTTTCCCACTTTATCCCCCCATGCGTGGAAGTGCCCTATGCTCTCTAAGCTGTGTTTTTGAGATGTTTCAGGACACACCGTACACTTCTCCAGAGTGGCTGTTGGCGATTTACATCCCGCCCATCAGTGTAGCAAGGCTCCCATTTCTCCATGGCCTGTCCTGCATTTCTGGTTTTGACACTTTTTTCAGCATGGCCCTTTTGACCGAAGGGAAGCGAGACTTCTTTCTAGCACTGATTTGCCTTTCCAGGTTGCTTGGTTGGCCAAAAAGGGCGTATGCGTTTTTTCCTGAATATATTCAGGAAAAAACGCATACGCCCTTTTTGGCCAAGGGCATCATTGTCAACGTTTTGCCGCTTTTCATGTGCTTTAAAGGCGATTCGAATCTACCTCCTGAAATCTGTTTCCTGCAATTCTGCCTTGATTTCAAATCCTCTTCTTTGCCTTCCCTCAATATATTTGTGGACGAGAGTTATCATTTATAACTCTGCAGGTTTGTGAATTGCAGTGCCCTGAAGCTCCATTTTACAAGTCGCTTTCTTGGGAGCTGGCCGCAAAAGCGCAGGATGGCTTCAGGCCCTGTTCTGGTTCCGGGGGGCAGGCTGAGCCTGTGGTTAATTCTTCTTCCTGATGGGAAAATAGAGTGACCTGTGCCTGTCCCAACACCAAGAGCTAGTCTCTCATTGGTTCCCCGTCTTCCCGTTCATCCTCAGGACAAATTGCAACCTGTACGGAACAGGAGGTTAAAGGTGCTGATGCTCCAAGTAGGGAGATTGCTAGTAAAGTGGCTGGAATGGCGAACCCGAGCACAAGGAGATGAGAAATGAGGTGCGTTTTAGAAACCTTTCCCCATCACACGGTGTACCATCTTCTGGGTTTCTCATGCATGTTTTCGATGTAGGAAGATGCCCTTGAACCTGGAGATTTGGGACCCATGCGATGGGTAGCACGCAGTATTACTTTAAAGGGTCTGCGTTTGCTCACCCAACCTCACCAAACCTCTCAGCCCCAAGAGTGTTCACCCTTATGTCTCATCCAGCTGTGGGTCTAGATATGGTCAATCCAGGTTGCATCACAGCCCCTGAACGAATTGTGTAAGAATTTCTCTCTCTTTCCCTGTCTTTGTTTCATGGGTTTTTAAAAGTAATTTATTTTTATAATGGGGTTTAGCTGCTTTTCACGGCTGTGTTTATGCCGCTTTACACCCACTTGACACACTAACAGAGAGATATCAATACATAGGTTTTAAGATTATTACTAGTCAGATATATTCTTGTGCGGTGAATCGGGCGTGTTGAGTCCAGTTCTCTGAGCAAGGAGTAGGTCTTGTCTATTACATATTGGGTTTATGGAACGGTATCTGAGCTAATTTGAAACTCTTGTTTTATGTATCACCCCACCTCACCTTTCCCGTTAAGCAGCCATAGTGTGTTTTCTGCATGTGTGACTCTGTTCTGTTTTGTAATTCAGTTCAAGTGTAACGGTTTTTACATTCCCTCTATAAGTGACACCTTATGAGAAGTGTCCTTTTCTGTGTGACTTATTTCACTTAGAATCGTCTTACCTAAATCCACTCATCATGCTGCTACTAGCCTTATGACATTGATTTCATGGCTGAGTGATATTCCATTGTACATAAGGACCACAACTTTTTGATCCATTTTTCGCTTTCCTGGGATATTTAAGGTGGAATGAAGTGGAGGTCCTTGTCAACAGAGCAGCCCTAAACTTTGGGGTGCTTGAGTCTTGCTGATTTTCAATTTTCCCACTTTATCCCCCCATGCGTGGAAGTGCCCTATGCTCTCTAAGCTGTGTTTTTTAGATGTTTCAGGACACACCGTACACTTCTCCAGAGTGGCTGTTGGCGATTTACATCCCGCCCATCAGTGTAGCAAGGCTCCCATTTCTCCATGGCCTGTCCTGCATTTCTGGTTTTGACACTTTTTTCAGCATGGCCCTTTTGACCGATGGGAAGCGAGACTTCTTTGTAGCGCTGAGTTGCCTTTCCAGGTTGCTTGGTTGGCCAAAAAGGGCGTATGCGTTTTTTCCTGAATATATTCAGGAAAAAACGCATACGCCCTTTTTGGCCAAGGGCATCATTGTCAACGTTTTGCCGCTTTTCATGTGCTTTAAAGGTGATTCGAATCTACCTCCTGAAATCTGTTTCCTGCAATTCTGCCTTGATTTCAAATCCTCTTCTTTGCCTTCCCTCAATATATTTGTGGACGAGAGTTATCATTTATAACTCTGCAGGTTTGTGAATTGCAGTGCCCTGAAGCTCCATTTTACAAGTCGCTTTCTTGGGAGCTGGCCGCAAAAGCGCAGGATGGCTTCAGGCCCTGTTCTGGTTCCGGGGGGCAGGCTGAGCCTGTGGTTAATTCTTCTTCCTGATGGGAAAATAGAGTGACCTGTGCCTGTCCCAACACCAAGAGCTAGTCTCTCATTGGTTCCCCGTCTTCCCGTTCATCCTCAGGACAAATTGCAACCTGTACGGAACAGGAGGTTAAAGGTGCTGATGCTCCAAGTAGGGAGATTGCTAGTAAAGTGGCTGGAATGATGACCCCGAGCACAAGGAGATGAGAAATGAGGTGCGTTTTAGAAACCTTTCCCCATCACACAGTGTACCATCTTCTGGGTTTCTCATGCATGTTTTCGATGTAGGAAGATGCCCTTGAACCTGGAGATTTGGGACCCATGCGATGGGTAGCACGCAGTATTACTTTAAAGGGTCTGCGTTTGCTCACCCAACCTCACCAAACCTCTCAGCCCCAAGAGTGTCCACCCTTATGTCTCATCCAGCTGTGGGTCTAGATATGGTCAATCCAGGTTGCATCACAGCCCCTGAGCGAATTGTGTAAGAATTTCTCTCTGTTTCCCTGTCTTTGTTTCATGGGTTTTTAAAAAGTAATTTATTTTTATAATGGGGTTTAGCTGCTTTTCACGGCTGTGTTTATGCCGCTTTACACCCACTTGACACACTAACAGAGATATATCAATACATAGGTTTTAAGATTATTACTAGTCAGATATATTCTTGTGCGGTGAATCGGGCGTGTTGAGTCCAGTTCTCTGAGCAAGGAGTAGGTCTTGTCTATTACATATTGGGTTTATGGAACGGTATCTGAGCTAATTTGAAACTCTTGTTTTATGTATCACCCCACCTCACCTTTCCCGTTAAGCAGCCATAGTGTGTTTTCTGCATGTGTGACTCTGTTCTGTTTTGTAATTCAGTTCAAGTGTAATGGTTTTTACATTCCCTCTATAAGTGACACCTTATGAGAAGTGTCCTTTTCTGTGTGACTTATTTCACTTAGAATCGTCTTACCTAAATCCACTCATCATGCTGCTACTAGCCTTATGACATTGATTTCATGGCTGAGTGATATTCCATTGTACATAAGGACCAGAACTTTTTGATCCATTTTTCGCTTTCCTGGGATATTTAAGGTGGAATGAAGTGGAGGTCCTTGTCAACAGAGCAGCCCTAAACTTTGGGGTGCTTGTGTCTTGCTGATTTTCAATTTTCCCACTTTATCCCCCCATGCGTGGAAGTGCCCTATGCTCTCTAAGCTGTGTTTTTTAGATGTTTCAGGACACACCGTACACTTCTCCAGAGTGGCTGTTGGCGATTTACATCCCGCCCATCAGTGTAGCAAGGCTCCCATTTCTCCATGGCCTGTCCTGCATTTCTGGTTTTGACACTTTTTTCAGCATGGCCCTTTTGACCGATGGGAAGCGAGACTTCTTTGTAGCGCTGATTTGCCTTTCCAGGTTGCTTGGTTGGCCAAAAAGGGCGTATGCGTTTTTTCCTGAATATATTCAGGAAAAAACGCATACGCCCTTTTTGGCCAAGGGCATCATTGTCAACGTTTTGCCGCTTTTCATGTGCTTTAAAGGCGATTCGAATCTACCTCCTGAAATCTGTTTCCTGCAATTCTGCCTTGATTTCAAATCCTCTTCTTTGCCTTCCCTCAATATATTTGTGGACGAGAGTTATCATTTATAACTCTGCAGGTTTGTGAATTGCAGTGCCCTGAAGCTCCATTTTACAAGTCGCTTTCTTGGGAGCTGGCCGCAAAAGCGCAGGATGGCTTCAGGCCCTGTTCTGGTTCCGGGGGGCAGGCTGAGCCTGTGGTTAATTCTTCTTCCTGATGGGAAAATAGAGTGACCTGTGCCTGTCCCAACACCAAGAGCTAGTCTCTCATTGGTTCCCCGTCTTCCCGTTCATCCTCAGGACAAATTGCAACCTGTACGGAACAGGAGGTTAAAGGTGCTGATGCTCCAAGTAGGGAGATTGCTAGTAAAGTGGCTGGAATGGCGACCCCGAGCACAAGGAGATGAGAAATGAGGTGCGTTTTAGAAACCTTTCCCCATCACACGGTGTACCATCTTCTGGGTTTCTCATGCATGTTTTCGATGTAGGAAGATGCCCTTCAACCTGGAGATTTGGGACCCATGCGATGGGTAGCACGCAGTATTACTTTAAAGGGTCTGCGTTTGCTCACCCAACCTCACCAAACCTCTCCGCCCCAAGAGTGTTCACCCTTATGTCTCATCCAGCTGTGGGTCTAGATATGGTCAATCCAGGTTGCATCACAGCCCCTGAACGAATTGTGTAAGAATTTCTCTCTCTTTCCCTGTCTTTGTTTCATGGGTTTTTAAAAGTAATTTATTTTTATAATGGGGTTTAGCTGCTTTTCACGGCTGTGTTTATGCCGCTTTACACCCACTTGACACACTAACAGAGAGATATCAATACATAGGTTTTAAGATTATTACTAGTCAGATATATTCTTGTGTGGTGAATCGGGCGTGTTGAGTCCAGTTTTCTGAGCAAGGAGTAGGTCTTGTCTATTACATATTGGGTTTATGGAACGGTATCTGAGCTAATTTGAAACTCTTGTTTTATGTATCACCCCACCTCACCTTTCCCGTTAAGCAGCCATAGTGTGTTTTCTGCATGTGTGACTCTGTTTTGTTTTGTAATTCAGTTCAACTGTAACGGTTTTTACATTCCCTCTATAAGTGACACCTTATGAGAAGTGTCCTTTTCTGTGTGACTTATTTCACTTAGAATCGTCTTACCTAAATCCACTCATCATGCTGCTACTAGCCTTATGACATTGATTTCATGGCTGAGTGATATTCCATTGTACATAAGGACCACAACTTTTTGATCCATTTTTCGCTTTCCTGGGATATTTAAGGTGGAATGAAGTGGAGGTCCTTGTCAACAGAGCAGCCCTAAACTTTGGGGTGCTTGTGTCTTGCTGATTTTCAATTTTCCCACTTTATCCCCCCATGCGTGGAAGTGCCCTATGCTCTCTAAGCTGTGTTTTTTAGATGTTTCAGGACACACCGTACACTTCTCCAGAGTGGCTGTTGGCGATTTACATCCCGCCCATCAGTGTAGCAAGGCTCCCATTTCTCCATGGCCTGTCCTGCATTTCTGGTTTTGACACTTTTTTCAGCATGGCCCTTTTGACCGATGGGAAGCGAGACTTCTTTCTAGCGCTGATTTGCCTTTCCAGGTTGCTTGGTTGGCCAAAAAGGGCGTATGCGTTTTTTCCTGAATATATTCAGGAAAAAACGCATACGCCCTTTTTGGCCAAGGGCATCATTGTCAACGTTTTGCCGCTTTTCATGTGCTTTAAAGGCGATTCGAATCTACCTCCTGAAATCTGTTTCCTGCAATTCTGCCTTGATTTCAAATCCTCTTCTTTGCCTTCCCTCAATATATTTGTGGACGAGAGTTATCATTTATAACTCTGCAGGTTTGTGAATTGCAGTGCCCTGAAGCTCCATTTTACAAGTCGCTTTCTTGGGAGCTGGCCGCAAAAGCGCAGGATGGCTTCAGGCCCTGTTCTGGTTCCGGGGGGCAGGCTGAGCCTGTGGTTAATTCTTCTTCCTGATGGGAAAATAGAGTGACCTGTGCCTGTCCCAACACCAAGAGCTAGTCTCTCATTGGTTCCCCGTCTTCCCGTTCATCCTCAGGACAAATTGCAACCTGTACGGAACAGGAGGTTAAAGGTGCTGATGCTCCAAGTAGGGAGATTGCTAGTAAAGTGGCTGGAATGGCGACCCCGAGCACAAGGAGATGAGAAATGAGGTGCGTTTTAGAAACCTTTCCCCATCACACGGTGTACCATCTTCTGGGTTTCTCATGCATGTTTTCGATGTAGGAAGATGCCCTTGAACCTGGAGATTTGGGACCCATGCGATGGGTAGCACGCAGTATTACTTTAAAGGGTCTGCGTTTGCTCACCCAACCTCACCAAACCTCTCCGCCCCAAGAGTGTTCACCCTTATGTCTCATCCAGCTGTGGGTCTAGATATGGTCAATCCAGGTTGCATCACAGCCCCTGAACGAATTGTGTAAGAATTTCTCTCTCTTTCCCTGTCTTTGTTTCATGGGTTTTTAAAAGTAATTTATTTTTATAATGGGGTTTAGCTGCTTTTCACGGCTGTGTTTATGCCGCTTTACACCCACTTGACACACTAACAGAGAGATATCAATACATAGGTTTTAAGATTATTACTAGTCAGATATATTCTTGTGTGGTGAATCGGGCGTGTTGAGTCCAGTTTTCTGAGCAAGGAGTAGGTCTTGTCTATTACATATTGGGTTTATGGAACGGTATCTGAGCTAATTTGAAACTCTTGTTTTATGTATCACCCCACCTCACCTTTCCCGTTAAGCAGCCATAGTGTGTTTTCTGCATGTGTGACTCTGTTCTGTTTTGTAATTCAGTTCAAGTGTAACGGTTTTTACATTCCCTCTATAAGTGACACCTTATGAGAAGTGTCCTTTTCTGTGTGACTTATTTCACTTAGAATCGTCTTACCTAAATCCACTCATCATGCTGCTACTAGCCTTATGACATTGATTTCATGGCTGAGTGATATTCCATTGTACATAAGGACCACAACTTTTTGATCCATTTTTCGCTTTCCTGGGATATTTAAGGTGGAATGAAGTGGAGGTCCTTGTCAACAGAGCAGCCCTAAACTTTGGGGTGCTTGTGTCTTGCTGATTTTCAATTTTCCCACTTTATCCCCCCATGCGTGGAAGTGCCCTATGCTCTCTAAGCTGTGTTTTTTAGATGTTTCAGGACACACCGTACACTTCTCCAGAGTGGCTGTTGGCGATTTACATCCCGCCCATCAGTGTAGCAAGGCTCCCATTTCTCCATGGCCTGTCCTGCATTTCTGGTTTTGACACTTTTTTCAGCATGGCCCTTTTGACCGATGGGAAGCGAGACTTCTTTCTAGCGCTGATTTGCCTTTCCAGGTTGCTTGGTTGGCCAAAAAGGGCGTATGCGTTTTTTCCTGAATATATTCAGGAAAAAACGCATACGCCCTTTTTGGCCAAGGGCATCATTGTCAACGTTTTGCCGCTTTTCATGTGCTTTAAAGGCGATTCGAATCTACCTCCTGAAATCTGTTTCCTGCAATTCTGCCTTGATTTCAAATCCTCTTCTTTGCCTTCCCTCAATATATTTGTGGACGAGAGTTATCATTTATAACTCTGCAGGTTTGTGAATTGCAGTGCCCTGAAGCTCTATTTTACAAGTCGCTTTCTTGGGAGCTGGCCGCAAAAGCGCAGGATGGCTTCAGGCCCTGTTCTGGTTCCGGGGGGCAGGCTGAGCCTGTGGTTAATTCTTCTTCCTGATGGGAAAATAGAGTGACCTGTGCCTGTCCCAACACCAAGAGCTCGTCTCTCATTGGTTCCCCGTCTTCCCGTTCATCCTCAGGACAAATTGCAACCTGTACGGAACAGGAGGTTAAAGGTGCTGATGCTCCAAGTAGGGAGATTGCTAGTAAAGTGGCTGGAATGGCGACCCCGAGCACAAGGAGATGAGAAATGAGGTGCGTTTTAGAAACCTTTCCCCATCACACGGTGTACCATCTTCTGGGTTTCTCATGCATGTTTTCGATGTAGGAAGATGCCCTTGAACCTGGAGATTTGGGACCCATGCGATGGGTAGCACGCAGTATTACTTTAAAGGGTCTGCGTTTGCTCACCCAACCTCACCAAACCTCTCCGCCCCAAGAGTGTTCACCCTTATGTCTCATCCAGCTGTGGGTCTAGATATGGTCAATCCAGGTTGCATCACAGCCCCTGAACGAATTGTGTAAGAATTTCTCTCTCTTTCCCTGTCTTTGTTTCATGGGTTTTTAAAAGTAATTAATTTTTATAATGGGGTTTAGCTGCTTTTCACGGCTGTGTTTATGCCGCTTTACACCCACTTGACACACTAACAGAGAGATATCAATACATAGGTTTTAAGATTATTACTAGTCAGATATATTCTTGTGTGGTGAATCGGGCGTGTTGAGTCCAGTTTTCTGAGCAAGGAGTAGGTCTTGTCTATTACATATTGGGTTTATGGAACGGTATCTGAGCTAATTTGAAACTCTTGTTTTATGTATCACCCCACCTCACCTTTCCCGTTAAGCAGCCATAGTGTGTTTTCTGCATGTGTGACTCTGTTCTGTTTTGTAATTCAGTTCAAGTGTAACGGTTTTTACATTCCCTCTATAAGTGACACCTTATGAGAAGTGTCCTTTTCTGTGTGACTTATTTCACTTAGAATCGTCTTACCTAAATCCACTCATCATGCTGCTACTAGCCTTATGACATTGATTTCATGGCTGAGTGATATTCCATTGTACATAAGGACCACAACTTTTTGATCCATTTTTCGCTGTCCTGGGATATTTAAGGTGGAATGAAGTGGAGGTCCTTGTCAACAGAGCAGCCCTAAACTTTGGGGTGCTTGTGTCTTGCTGATTTTCAATTTTCCCACTTTATCCCCCCATGCGTGGAAGTGCCCTATGCTCTCTAAGCTGTGTTTTTTAGATGTTTCAGGACACACCGTACACTTCTCCAGAGTGGCTGTTGGCGATTTACATCCCGCCCATCAGTGTAGCAAGGCTCCCATTTCTCCATGGCCTGTCCTGCATTTCTGGTTTTGACACTTTTTTCAGCATGGCCCTTTTGACCGAAGGGAAGCGAGACTTCTTTCTAGCACTGATTTGCCTTTCCAGGTTGCTTGGTTGGCCAAAAAGGGCGTATGCGTTTTTTCCTGAATATATTCAGGAAAAAACGCATACGCCCTTTTTGGCCAAGGGCATCATTGTCAACGTTTTGCCGCTTTTCATGTGCTTTAAAGGCGATTCGAATCTACCTCCTGAAATCTGTTTCCTGCAATTCTGCCTTGATTTCAAATCCTCTTCTTTGCCTTCCCTCAATATATTTGTGGACGAGAGTTATCATTTATAACTCTGCAGGTTTGTGAATTGCAGTGCCCTGAAGCTCCATTTTACAAGTCGCTTTCTTGGGAGCTGGCCGCAAAAGCGCAGGATGGCTTCAGGCCCTGTTCTGGTTCCGGGGGGCAGGCTGAGCCTGTGGTTAATTCTTCTTCCTGATGGGAAAATAGAGTGACCTGTGCCTGTCCCAACACCAAGAGCTAGTCTCTCATTGGTTCCCCGTCTTCCCGTTCATCCTCAGGACAAATTGCAACCTGTACGGAACAGGAGGTTAAAGGTGCTGATGCTCCAAGTAGGGAGATTGCTAGTAAAGTGGCTGGAATGGCGAACCCGAGCACAAGGAGATGAGAAATGAGGTGCGTTTTAGAAACCTTTCCCCATCACACGGTGTACCATCTTCTGGGTTTCTCATGCATGTTTTCGATGTAGGAAGATGCCCTTGAACCTGGAGATTTGGGACCCATGCGATGGGTAGCACGCAGTATTACTTTAAAGGGTCTGCGTTTGCTCACCCAACCTCACCAAACCTCTCAGCCCCAAGAGTGTTCACCCTTATGTCTCATCCAGCTGTGGGTCTA
Organism: Balaenoptera physalus; assembly: GCF_965194825.1. NCBI lineage: Eukaryota > Metazoa > Chordata > Mammalia > Artiodactyla > Balaenopteridae > Balaenoptera > Balaenoptera physalus. The sequence continues at coordinate 799,901 of NW_028126328.1, read as the reverse complement.
GATATGGTCAATCCAGGTTGCATCACAGCCCCTGAACGAATTGTGTAAGAATTTCTCTCTCTTTCCCTGTCTTTGTTTCATGGGTTTTTAAAAGTAATTTATTTTTATAATGGGGTTTAGCTGCTTTTCACGGCTGTGTTTATGCCGCTTTACACCCACTTGACACACTAACAGAGAGATATCAATACATAGGTTTTAAGATTATTACTAGTCAGATATATTCTTGTGCGGTGAATCGGGCGTGTTGAGTCCAGTTCTCTGAGCAAGGAGTAGGTCTTGTCTATTACATATTGGGTTTATGGAACGGTATCTAAGCTAATTTGAAACTCTTGTTTTATGTATCACCCCACCTCACCTTTCCCGTTAAGCAGCCATAGTGTGTTTTCTGCATGTGTGACTCTGTTCTGTTTTGTAATTCAGTTCAAGTGTAACGGTTTTTACATTCCCTCTATAAGTGACACCTTATGAGAAGTGTCCTTTTCTGTGTGACTTATTTCACTTAGAATCGTCTTACCTAAATCCACTCATCATGCTGCTACTAGCCTTATGACATTGATTTCATGGCTGAGTGATATTCCATTGTACATAAGGACCACAACTTTTTGATCCATTTTTCGCTGTCCTGGGATATTTAAGGTGGAATGAAGTGGAGGTCCTTGTCAACAGAGCAGCCCTAAACTTTGGGGTGCTTGTGTCTTGCTGATTTTCAATTTTCCCACTTTATCCCCCCATGCGTGGAAGTGCCCTATGCTCTCTAAGCTGTGTTTTTTAGATGTTTCAGGACACACCGTACACTTCTCCAGAGTGGCTGTTGGCGATTTACATCCCGCCCATCAGTGTAGCAAGGCTCCCATTTCTCCATGGCCTGTCCTGCATTTCTGGTTTTGACACTTTTTTCAGCATGGCCCTTTTGACCGAAGGGAAGCGAGACTTCTTTGTAGCGCTGATTTGCCTTTCCAGGTTGCTTGGTTGGCCAAAAAGGGCGTATGCGTTTTTTCCTGAATATATTCAGGAAAAAACGCATACGCCCTTTTTGGCCAAGGGCATCATTGTCAACGTTTTGCCGCTTTTCATGTGCTTTAAAGGCGATTCGAATCTACCTCCTGAAATCTGTTTCCTGCAATTCTGCCTTGATTTCAAATCCTCTTCTTTGCCTTCCCTCAATATATTTGTGGACGAGAGTTATCATTTATAACTCTGCAGGTTTGTGAATTGCAGTGCCCTGAAGCTCCATTTTACAAGTCGCTTTCTTGGGAGCTGGCCGCAAAAGCGCAGGATGGCTTCAGGCCCTGTTCTGGTTCCGGGGGGCAGGCTGAGCCTGTGGTTAATTCTTCTTCCTGATGGGAAAATAGAGTGACCTGTGCCTGTCCCAACACCAAGAGCTAGTCTCTCATTGGTTCCCCGTCTTCCCGTTCATCCTCAGGACAAATTGCAACCTGTACGGAACAGGAAGTTAAAGGTGCTGATGCTCCAAGTAGGGAGATTGCTAGTAAAGTGGCTGGAATGGCGAACCCGAGCACAAGGAGATGAGAAATGAGGTGCGTTTTAGAAACCTTTCCCCATCACACGGTGTACCATCTTCTGGGTTTCTCATGCATGTTTTCGATGTAGGCAGATGCCCTTGAACCTGGAGATTTGGGACCCATGCGATGGGTAGCACGCAGTATTACTTTAAAGGGTCTGCGTTTGTTCACCCAACCTCACCAAACCTCTCAGCCCCAAGAGTGTCCACCCTTATGTCTCATCCAGCTGTGGGTCTAGATATGGTCAATCCAGGTTGCATCACAGCCCCTGAACGAATTGTGTAAGAATTTCTCTCTGTTTCCCTGTCTTTGTTTCATGGGTTTTTAAAAGTAATTTATTTTTATAATGGGGTTTAGCTGCTTTTCACGGCTGTGTTTATGCCGCTTTACACCCACTTGACACACTAACAGAGAGATATCAATACATAGGTTTTAAGATTATTACTAGTCAGATATATTCTTGTGCGGTGAATCGGGCGTGTTGAGTCCAGTTCTCTGAGCAAGGAGTAGGTCTTGTGCATTACATATTGGGTTTATGGAACGGTATCTGAGCTAATTTGAAACTCTTGTTTTATGTATCACCCCACCTCACCTTTCCCGTTAAGCAGCCATAGTGTGTTTTCTGCATGTGTGACTCTGTTCTGTTTTGTAATTCAGTTCAAGTGTAACGGTTTTTACATTCCCTCTATAAGTGACACCTTATGAGAAGTGTCCTTTTCTGTGTGACTTATTTCACTTAGAATCGTCTTACCTAAATCCACTCATCATGCTGCTACTAGCCTTATGACATTGATTTCATGGCTGAGTGATATTCCATTGTACATAAGGACCACAACTTTTTGATCCATTTTTCGCTGTCCTGGGATATTTAAGGTGGAATGAAGTGGAGGTCCTTGTCAACAGAGCAGCCCTAAACTTTGGGGTGCTTGTGTCTTGCTGATTTTCAATTTTCCCACTTTATCCCCCCATGCGTGGAAGTGCCCTATGCTCTCTAAGCTGTGTTTTTTTAGATGTTTCAGGACACACCGTACACTTCTCCAGAGTGGCTGTTGGCGATTTACATCCCGCCCATCAGTGTAGCAAGGCTCCCATTTCTCCATGGCCTGTCCTGCATTTCTGGTTTTGACACTTTTTTCAGCATGGCCCTTTTGACCGATGGGAAGCGAGACTTCTTTGTAGCGCTGATTTGCCTTTCCAGGTTGCTTGGTTGGCCAAAAAGGGCGTATGCGTTTTTTCCTGAATATATTCAGGAAAAAACGCATACGCCCTTTTTGGCCAAGGGCATCATTGTCAACGTTTTGCCGCTTTTCATGTGCTTTAAAGGCGATTCGAATCTACCTCCTGAAATCTGTTTCTTGCAATTCTGCCTTGATTTCAAATCCTCTTCTTTGCCTTCCCTCAATATATTTGTGGACGAGAGTTATCATTTATAACTCTGCAGGTTTGTGAATTGCAGTGCCCTGAAGCTCCATTTTACAAGTCGCTTTCTTGGGAGCTGGCCGCAAAAGCGCAGGATGGCTTCAGGCCCTGTTCTGGTTCCGGGGGGCAGGCTGAGCCTGTGGTTAATTCTTCTTCCTGATGGGAAAATAGAGTGACCTGTGCCTGTCCCAACACCAAGAGCTAGTCTCTCATTGGTTCCCCGTCTTCCCGTTCATCCTCAGGACAAATTGCAACCTGTACGGAACAGGAGGTTAAAGGTGCTGATGCTCCAAGTAGGGAGATTGCTAGTAAAGTGGCTGGAATGGCAAACCCGAGCACAAGGAGATGAGAAATGAGGTGCGTTTTAGAAACCTTTCCCCATCACACGGTGTACCATCTTCTGGGTTTCTCATGCATGTTTTCGATGTAGGAAGATGCCCTTGAACCTGGAGATTTGGGACCCATGCGATGGGTAGCACGCAGTATTACTTTAAAGGGTCTGCGTTTGTTCACCCAACCTCACCAAACCTCTCAGCCCCAAGAGTGTCCACCCTTATGTCTCATCCAGCTGTGGGTCTAGATATGGTCAATCCAGGTTGCATCACAGCCCCTGAACGAATTGTGTAAGAATTTCTCTCTCTTTCCCTGTCTTTGTTTCATGGGTTTTTAAAAGTAATTTATTTTTATAATGGGGTTTAGCTGCTTTTCACGGCTGTGTTTATGCCGCTTTACACCCACTTGACACACTAACAGAGAGATATCAATACATAGGTTTTAAGATTATTACTAGTCAGATATATTCTTGTGCGGTGAATCGGGCGTGTTGAGTCCAGTTCTCTGAGCAAGGAGTAGGTCTTGTGCATTACATATTGGGTTTATGGAACGGTATCTGAGCTAATTTGAAACTCTTGTTTTATGTATCACCCCACCTCACCTTTCCCGTTAAGCAGCCATAGTGTGTTTTCTGCATGTGTGACTCTGTTCTGTTTTGTAATTCAGTTCAAGTGTAACGGTTTTTACATTCCCTCTATAAGTGACACCTTATGAGAAGTGTCCTTTTCTGTGTGACTTATTTCACTTAGAATCGTCTTACCTAAATCCACTCATCATGCTGCTACTAGCCTTATGACATTGATTTCATGGCTGAGTGATATTCCATTGTACATAAGGACCACAACTTTTTGATCCATTTTTCGCTGTCCTGGGATATTTAAGGTGGAATGAAGTGGAGGTCCTTGTCAACAGAGCAGCCCTAAACTTTGGGGTGCTTGTGTCTTGCTGATTTTCAATTTTCCCACTTTATCCCCCCATGCGTGGAAGTGCCCTATGCTCTCTAAGCTGTGTTTTTTTAGATGTTTCAGGACACACCGTACACTTCTCCAGAGTGGCTGTTGGCGATTTACATCCCGCCCATCAGTGTAGCAAGGCTCCCATTTCTCCATGGCCTGTCCTGCATTTCTGGTTTTGACACTTTTTTCAGCATGGCCCTTTTGACCGATGGGAAGCGAGACTTCTTTGTAGCGCTGATTTGCCTTTCCAGGTTGCTTGGTTGGCCAAAAAGGGCGTATGCGTTTTTTCCTGAATATATTCAGGAAAAAACGCATACGCCCTTTTTGGCCAAGGGCATCATTGTCAACGTTTTGCCGCTTTTCATGTGCTTTAAAGGCGATTCGAATCTACCTCCTGAAATCTGTTTCTTGCAATTCTGCCTTGATTTCAAATCCTCTTCTTTGCCTTCCCTCAATATATTTGTGGACGAGAGTTATCATTTATAACTCTGCAGGTTTGTGAATTGCAGTGCCCTGAAGCTCCATTTTACAAGTCGCTTTCTTGGGAGCTGGCCGCAAAAGCGCAGGATGGCTTCAGGCCCTGTTCTGGTTCCGGGGGGCAGGCTGAGCCTGTGGTTAATTCTTCTTCCTGATGGGAAAATAGAGTGACCTGTGCCTGTCCCAACACCAAGAGCTAGTCTCTCATTGGTTCCCCGTCTTCCCGTTCATCCTCAGGACAAATTGCAACCTGTACGGAACAGGAGGTTAAAGGTGCTGATGCTCCAAGTAGGGAGATTGCTAGTAAAGTGGCTGGAATGGCAAACCCGAGCACAAGGAGATGAGAAATGAGGTGCGTTTTAGAAACCTTTCCCCATCACACGGTGTACCATCTTCTGGGTTTCTCATGCATGTTTTCGATGTAGGAAGATGCCCTTGAACCTGGAGATTTGGGACCCATGCGATGGGTAGCACGCAGTATTACTTTAAAGGGTCTGCGTTTGTTCACCCAACCTCACCAAACCTCTCAGCCCCAAGAGTGTCCACCCTTATGTCTCATCCAGCTGTGGGTCTAGATATGGTCAATCCAGGTTGCATCACAGCCCCTGAGCGAATTGTGTAAGAATTTCTCTCTCTTTCCCTGTCTTTGTTTCATGGGTTTTTAAAAAGTAATTTATTTTTATAATGGGGTTTAGCTGCTTTTCACGGCTGTGTTTATGCCGCTTTACACCCACTTGACACACTAACAGAGAGATATCAATACATAGGTTTTAAGATTATTACTAGTCAGATATATTCTTGTGCGGTGAATCGGGCGTGTTGAGTCCAGTTCTCTGAGCAAGGAGTAGGTCTTGTCTATTACATATTGGGTTTATGGAACGGTATCTGAGCTAATTTGAAACTCTTGTTTTATGTATCACCCCACCTCACCTTTCCCGTTAAGCAGCCATAGTGTGTTTTCTGCATGTGTGACTCTGTTCTGTTTTGTAATTCAGTTCAAGTGTAACGGTTTTTACATTCCCTCTATAAGTGACACCTTATGAGAAGTGTCCTTTTCTGTGTGACTTATTTCACTTAGAATCGTCTTACCTAAATCCACTCATCATGCTGCTACTAGCCTTATGACATTGATTTCATGGCTGAGTGATATTCCATTGTACATAAGGACCACAACTTTTTTATCCATTTTTCGCTTTCCTGGGATATTTAAGGTGGAATGAAGTGGAGGTCCTTGTCAACAGAGCAGCCCTAAACTTTGGGGTGCTTGAGTCTTGCTGATTTTCAATTTTCCCACTTTATCCCCCCATGCGTGGAAGTGCCCTATGCTCTCTAAGCTGTGTTTTTTAGATGTTTCAGGACACACCGTACACTTCTCCAGAGTGGCTGTTGGCGATTTACATCCCGCCCATCAGTGTAGCAAGGCTCCCATTTCTCCATGGCCTGTCCTGCATTTCTGGTTTTGACACTTTTTTCAGCATGGCCCTTTTGACCGATGGGAAGCGAGACTTCTTTGTAGCGCTGAGTTGCCTTTCCAGGTTGCTTGGTTGGCCAAAAAGGGCGTATGCGTTTTTTCCTGAATATATTCAGGAAAAAACGCATACGCCCTTTTTGGCCAAGGGCATCATTGTCAACGTTTTGCCGCTTTTCATGTGCTTTAAAGGCGATTCGAATCTACCTCCTGAAATCTGTTTCCTGCAATTCTGCCTTGATTTCAAATCCTCTTCTTTGCCTTCCCTCAATATATTTGTGGACGAGAGTTATCATTTATAACTCTGCAGGTTTGTGAATTGCAGTGCCCTGAAGCTCCATTTTACAAGTCGCTTTCTTGGGAGCTGGCCGCAAAAGCGCAGGATGGCTTCAGGCCCTGTTCTGGTTCCGGGGGGCAGGCTGAGCCTGTGGTTAATTCTTCTTCCTGATGGGAAAATAGAGTGACCTGTGCCTGTCCCAACACCAAGAGCTAGTCTCTCATTGGTTCCCCGTCTTCCCGTTCATCCTCAGGACAAATTGCAACCTGTACGGAACAGGAGGTTAAAGGTGCTGATGCTCCAAGTAGGGAGATTGCTAGTAAAGTGGCTGGAATGATGACCCCGAGCACAAGGAGATGAGAAATGAGGTGCGTTTTAGAAACCTTTCCCCATCACACGGTGTACCATCTTCTGGGTTTCTCATGCATGTTTTCGATGTAGGAAGATGCCCTTGAACCTGGAGATTTGGGACCCATGCGATGGGTAGCACGCAGTATTACTTTAAAGGGTCTGCGTTTGCTCACCCAACCTCACCAAACCTCTCAGCCCCAAGAGTGTCCACCCTTATGTCTCATCCAGCTGTGGGTCTAGATATGGTCAATCCAGGTTGCATCACAGCCCCTGAGCGAATTGTGTAAGAATTTCTCTCTGTTTCCCTGTCTTTGTTTCATGGGTTTTTAAAAAGTAATTTATTTTTATAATGGGGTTTAGCTGCTTTTCACGGCTGTGTTTATGCCGCTTTACACCCACTTGACACACTAACAGAGAGATATCAATACATAGGTTTTAAGATTATTACTAGTCAGATATATTCTTGTGCGGTGAATCGGGCGTGTTGAGTCCAGTTCTCTGAGCAAGGAGTAGGTCTTGTCTATTACATATTGGGTTTATGGAACGGTATCTGAGCTAATTTGAAACTCTTGTTTTATGTATCACCCCACCTCACCTTTCCCGTTAAGCAGCCATAGTGTGTTTTCTGCATGTGTGACTCTGTTCTGTTTTGTAATTCAGTTCAAGTGTAATGGTTTTTACATTCCCTCTATAAGTGACACCTTATGAGAAGTGTCCTTTTCTGTGTGACTTATTTCACTTAGAATCGTCTTACCTAAATCCACTCATCATGCTGCTACTAGCCTTATGACATTGATTTCATGGCTGAGTGATATTCCATTGTACATAAGGACCACAACTTTTTGATCCATTTTTCGCTTTCCTGGGATATTTAAGGTGGAATGAAGTGGAGGTCCTTGTCAACAGAGCAGCCCTAAACTTTGGGGTGCTTGAGTCTTGCTGATTTTCAATTTTCCCACTTTATCCCCCCATGCGTGGAAGTGCCCTATGCTCTCTAAGCTGTGTTTTTTAGATGTTTCAGGACACACCGTACACTTCTCCAGAGTGGCTGTTGGCGATTTACATCCCGCCCATCAGTGTAGCAAGGCTCCCATTTCTCCATGGCCTGTCCTGCATTTCTGGTTTTGACACTTTTTTCAGCATGGCCCTTTTGACCGATGGGAAGCGAGACTTCTTTGTAGCGCTGAGTTGCCTTTCCAGGTTGCTTGGTTGGCCAAAAAGGGCGTATGCGTTTTTTCCTGAATATATTCAGGAAAAAACGCATACGCCCTTTTTGGCCAAGGGCATCATTGTCAACGTTTTGCCGCTTTTCATGTGCTTTAAAGGCGATTCGAATCTACCTCCTGAAATCTGTTTCCTGCAATTCTGCCTTGATTTCAAATCCTCTTCTTTGCCTTCCCTCAATATATTTGTGGACGAGAGTTATCATTTATAACTCTGCAGGTTTGTGAATTGCAGTGCCCTGAAGCTCCATTTTACAAGTCGCTTTCTTGGGAGCTGGCCGCAAAAGCGCAGGATGGCTTCAGGCCCTGTTCTGGTTCCGGGGGGCAGGCTGAGCCTGTGGTTAATTCTTCTTCCTGATGGGAAAATAGAGTGACCTGTGCCTGTCCCAACACCAAGAGCTAGTCTCTCATTGGTTCCCCGTCTTCCCGTTCATCCTCAGGACAAATTGCAACCTGTACGGAACAGGAGGTTAAAGGTGCTGATGCTCCAAGTAGGGAGATTGCTAGTAAAGTGGCTGGAATGATGACCCCGAGCACAAGGAGATGAGAAATGAGGTGCGTTTTAGAAACCTTTCCCCATCACACGGTGTACCATCTTCTGGGTTTCTCATGCATGTTTTCGATGTAGGAAGATGCCCTTGAACCTGGAGATTTGGGACCCATGCGATGGGTAGCACGCAGTATTACTTTAAAGGGTCTGCGTTTGCTCACCCAACCTCACCAAACCTCTCAGCCCCAAGAGTGTCCACCCTTATGTCTCATCCAGCTGTGGGTCTAGATATGGTCAATCCAGGTTGCATCACAGCCCCTGAGCGAATTGTGTAAGAATTTCTCTCTGTTTCCCTGTCTTTGTTTCATGGGTTTTTAAAAAGTAATTTATTTTTATAATGGGGTTTAGCTGCTTTTCACGGCTGTGTTTATGCCGCTTTACACCCACTTGACACACTAACAGAGAGATATCAATACATAGGTTTTAAGATTATTACTAGTCAGATATATTCTTGTGCGGTGAATCGGGCGTGTTGAGTCCAGTTCTCTGAGCAAGGAGTAGGTCTTGTCTATTACATATTGGGTTTATGGAACGGTATCTGAGCTAATTTGAAACTCTTGTTTTATGTATCACCCCACCTCACCTTTCCCGTTAAGCAGCCATAGTGTGTTTTCTGCATGTGTGACTCTGTTCTGTTTTGTAATTCAGTTCAAGTGTAATGGTTTTTACATTCCCTCTATAAGTGACACCTTATGAGAAGTGTCCTTTTCTGTGTGACTTATTTCACTTAGAATCGTCTTACCTAAATCCACTCATCATGCTGCTACTAGCCTTATGACATTGATTTCATGGCTGAGTGATATTCCATTGTACATAAGGACCACAACTTTTTGATCCATTTTTCGCTTTCCTGGGATATTTAAGGTGGAATGAAGTGGAGGTCCTTGTCAACAGAGCAGCCCTAAACTTTGGGGTGCTTGAGTCTTGCTGATTTTCAATTTTCCCACTTTATCCCCCCATGCGTGGAAGTGCCCTATGCTCTCTAAGCTGTGTTTTTTAGATGTTTCAGGACACACCGTACACTTCTCCAGAGTGGCTGTTGGCGATTTACATCCCGCCCATCAGTGTAGCAAGGCTCCCATTTCTCCATGGCCTGTCCTGCATTTCTGGTTTTGACACTTTTTTCAGCATGGCCCTTTTGACCGATGGGAAGCGAGACTTCTTTGTAGCGCTGAGTTGCCTTTCCAGGTTGCTTGGTTGGCCAAAAAGGGCGTATGCGTTTTTTCCTGAATATATTCAGGAAAAAACGCATACGCCCTTTTTGGCCAAGGGCATCATTGTCAACGTTTTGCCGCTTTTCATGTGCTTTAAAGGCGATTCGAATCTACCTCCTGAAATCTGTTTCCTGCAATTCTGCCTTGATTTCAAATCCTCTTCTTTGCCTTCCCTCAATATATTTGTGGACGAGAGTTATCATTTATAACTCTGCAGGTTTGTGAATTGCAGTGCCCTGAAGCTCCATTTTACAAGTCGCTTTCTTGGGAGCTGGCCGCAAAAGCGCAGGATGGCTTCAGGCCCTGTTCTGGTTCCGGGGGGCAGGCTGAGCCTGTGGTTAATTCTTCTTCCTGATGGGAAAATAGAGTGACCTGTGCCTGTCCCAACACCAAGAGCTAGTCTCTCATTGGTTCCCCGTCTTCCCGTTCATCCTCAGGACAAATTGCAACCTGTACGGAACAGGAGGTTAAAGGTGCTGATGCTCCAAGTAGGGAGATTGCTAGTAAAGTGGCTGGAATGATGACCCCGAGCACAAGGAGATGAGAAATGAGGTGCGTTTTAGAAACCTTTCCCCATCACACGGTGTACCATCTTCTGGGTTTCTCATGCATGTTTTCGATGTAGGAAGATGCCCTTGAACCTGGAGATTTGGGACCCATGCGATGGGTAGCACGCAGTATTACTTTAAAGGGTCTGCCTTTGCTCACCCAACCTCACCAAACCTCTCAGCCCCAAGAGTGTCCACCCTTATGTCTCATCCAGCTGTGGGTCTAGATATGGTCAATCCAGGTTGCATCACAGCCCCTGAGCGAATTGTGTAAGAATTTCTCTCTGTTTCCCTGTCTTTGTTTCATGGGTTTTTAAAAAGTAATTTATTTTTATAATGGGGTTTAGCTGCTTTTCACGGCTGTGTTTATGCAGCTTTACACCCACTTGACACACTAACAGAGAGATATCAATACATAGGTTTTAAGATTATTACTAGTCAGATATATTCTTGTGCGGTGAATCGGGCGTGTTGAGTCCAGTTCTCTGAGCAAGGAGTAGGTCTTGTCTATTACATATTGGGTTTATGGAACGGTATCTGAGCTAATTTGAAACTCTTGTTTTATGTATCACCCCACCTCACCTTTCCCGTTAAGCAGCCATAGTGTGTTTTCTGCATGTGTGACTCTGTTCTGTTTTGTAATTCAGTTCAAGTGTAATGGTTTTTACATTCCCTCTATAAGTGACACCTTATGAGAAGTGTCCTTTTCTGTGTGACTTATTTCACTTAGAATCGTCTTACCTAAATCCACTCATCTTGCTGCTACTAGCCTTATGACATTGATTTCATGGCTGAGTGATATTCCATTGTACATAAGGACCACAACTTTTTGATCCATTTTTCGCTTTCCTGGGATATTTAAGGTGGAATGAAGTGGAGGTCCTTGTCAACAGAGCAGCCCTAAACTTTGGGGTGCTTGAGTCTTGCTGATTTTCAATTTTCCCACTTTATCCCCCCATGCGTGGAAGTGCCCTATGCTCTCTAAGCTGTGTTTTTTAGATGTTTCAGGACACACCGTACACTTCTCCAGAGTGGCTGTTGGCGATTTACATCCCGCCCATCAGTGTAGCAAGGCTCCCATTTCTCCATGGCCTGTCCTGCATTTCTGGTTTTGACACTTTTTTCAGCATGGCCCTTTTGACCGATGGGAAGCGAGACTTCTTTGTAGCGCTGAGTTGCCTTTCCAGGTTGCTTGGTTGGCCAAAAAGGGCGTATGCGTTTTTTCCTGAATATATTCAGGAAAAAACGCATACGCCCTTTTTGGCCAAGGGCATCATTGTCAACGTTTTGCCGCTTTTCATGTGCTTTAAAGGCGATTCGAATCTACCTCCTGAAATCTGTTTCCTGCAATTCTGCCTTGATTTCAAATCCTCTTCTTTGCCTTCCCTCAATATATTTGTGGACGAGAGTTATCATTTATAACTCTGCAGGTTTGTGAATTGCAGTGCCCTGAAGCTCCATTTTACAAGTCGCTTTCTTGGGAGCTGGCCGCAAAAGCGCAGGATGGCTTCAGGCCCTGTTCTGGTTCCGGGGGGCAGGCTGAGCCTGTGGTTAATTCTTCTTCCTGATGGGAAAATAGAGTGACCTGTGCCTGTCCCAACACCAAGAGCTAGTCTCTCATTGGTTCCCCGTCTTCCCGTTCATCCTCAGGACAAATTGCAACCTGTACGGAACAGGAGGTTAAAGGTGCTGATGCTCCAAGTAGGGAGATTGCTAGTAAAGTGGCTGGAATGATGACCCCGAGCACAAGGAGATGAGAAATGAGGTGCGTTTTAGAAACCTTTCCCCATCACACGGTGTACCATCTTCTGGGTTTCTCATGCATGTTTTCGATGTAGGAAGATGCCCTTGAACCTGGAGATTTGGGACCCATGCGATGGGTAGCACGCAGTATTACTTTAAAGGGTCTGCGTTTGCTCACCCAACCTCACCAAACCTCTCAGCCCCAAGAGTGTCCACCCTTATGTCTCATCCAGCTGTGGGTCTAGATATGGTCAATCCAGGTTGCATCACAGCCCCTGAGCGAATTGTGTAAGAATTTCTCTCTGTTTCCCTGTCTTTGTTTCATGGGTTTTTAAAAAGTAATTTATTTTTATAATGGGGTTTAGCTGCTTTTCACGGCTGTGTTTATGCCGCTTTACACCCACTTGACACACTAACAGAGAGATATCAATACATAGGTTTTAAGATTATTACTAGTCAGATATATTCTTGTGCGGTGAATCGGGCGTGTTGAGTCCAGTTCTCTGAGCAAGGAGTAGGTCTTGTCTATTACATATTGGGTTTATGGAACGGTATCTGAGCTAATTTGAAACTCTTGTTTTATGTATCACCCCACCTTACCTTTCCCGTTAAGCAGCCATAGTGTGTTTTCTGCATGTGTGACTCTGTTCTGTTTTGTAATTCAGTTCAAGTGTAATGGTTTTTACATTCCCTCTATAAGTGACACCTTATGAGAAGTGTCCTTTTCTGTGTGACTTATTTCACTTAGAATCGTCTTACCTAAATCCACTCATCATGCTGCTACTAGCCTTATGACATTGATTTCATGGCTGAGTGATATTCCATTGTACATAAGGACCACAACTTTTTGATCCATTTTTCGCTTTCCTGGGATATTTAAGGTGGAATGAAGTGGAGGTCCTTGTCAACAGAGCAGCCCTAAACTTTGGGGTGCTTGAGTCTTGCTGATTTTCAATTTTCCCACTTTATCCCCCCATGCGTGGAAGTGCCCTATGCTCTCTAAGCTGTGTTTTTTAGATGTTTCAGGACACACCGTACACTTCTCCAGAGTGGCTGTTGGCGATTTACATCCCGCCCATCAGTGTAGCAAGGCTCCCATTTCTCCATGGCCTGTCCTGCATTTCTGGTTTTGACACTTTTTTCAGCATGGCCCTTTTGACCGATGGGAAGCGAGACTTCTTTGTAGCGCTGAGTTGCCTTTCCAGGTTGCTTGGTTGGCCAAAAAGGGCGTATGCGTTTTTTCCTGAATATATTCAGGAAAAAACGCATACGCCCTTTTTGGCCAAGGGCATCATTGTCAACGTTTTGCCGCTTTTCATGTGCTTTAAAGGCGATTCGAATCTACCTCCTGAAATCTGTTTCCTGCAATTCTGCCTTGATTTCAAATCCTCTTCTTTGCCTTCCCTCAATATATTTGTGGACGAGAGTTATCATTTATAACTCTGCAGGTTTGTGAATTGCAGTGCCCTGAAGCTCCATTTTACAAGTCGCTTTCTTGGGAGCTGGCCGCAAAAGCGCAGGATGGCTTCAGGCCCTGTTCTGGTTCCGGGGGGCAGGCTGAGCCTGTGGTTAATTCTTCTTCCTGATGGGAAAATAGAGTGACCTGTGCCTGTCCCAACACCAAGAGCTAGTCTCTCATTGGTTCCCCGTCTTCCCGTTCATCCTCAGGACAAATTGCAACCTGTACGGAACAGGAGGTTAAAGGTGCTGATGCTCCAAGTAGGGAGATTGCTAGTAAAGTGGCTGGAATGATGACCCCGAGCACAAGGAGATGAGAAATGAGGTGCGTTTTAGAAACCTTTCCCCATCACACGGTGTACCATCTTCTGGGTTTCTCATGCATGTTTTCGATGTAGGAAGATGCCCTTGAACCTGGAGATTTGGGACCCATGCGATGGGTAGCACGCAGTATTACTTTAAAGGGTCTGCGTTTGCTCACCCAACCTCACCAAACCTCTCAGCCCCAAGAGTGTCCACCCTTATGTCTCATCCAGCTGTGGGTCTAGATATGGTCAATCCAGGTTGCATCACAGCCCCTGAGCGAATTGTGTAAGAATTTCTCTCTGTTTCCCTGTCTTTGTTTCATGGGTTTTTAAAAAGTAATTTATTTTTATAATGGGGTTTAGCTGCTTTTCACGGCTGTGTTTATGCCGCTTTACACCCACTTGACACACTAACAGAGAGATATCAATACATAGGTTTTAAGATTATTACTAGTCAGATATATTCTTGTGCGGTGAATCGGGCGTGTTGAGTCCAGTTCTCTGAGCAAGGAGTAGGTCTTGTCTATTACATATTGGGTTTATGGAACGGTATCTGAGCTAATTTGAAACTCTTGTTTTATGTATCACCCCACCTCACCTTTCCCGTTAAGCAGCCATAGTGTGTTTTCTGCATGTGTGACTCTGTTCTGTTTTGTAATTCAGTTCAAGTGTAATGGTTTTTACATTCCCTCTATAAGTGACACCTTATGAGAAGTGTCCTTTTCTGTGTGACTTATTTCACTTAGAATCGTCTTACCTAAATCCACTCATCATGCTGCTACTAGCCTTATGACATTGATTTCATGGCTGAGTGATATTCCATTGTACATAAGGACCACAACTTTTTGATCCATTTTTCGCTTTCCTGGGATATTTAAGGTGGAATGAAGTGGAGGTCCTTGTCAACAGAGCAGCCCTAAACTTTGGGGTGCTTGAGTCTTGCTGATTTTCAATTTTCCCACTTTATCCCCCCATGCGTGGAAGTGCCCTATGCTCTCTAAGCTGTGTTTTTTAGATGTTTCAGGACACACCGTACACTTCTCCAGAGTGGCTGTTGGCGATTTACATCCCGCCCATCAGTGTAGCAAGGCTCCCATTTCTCCATGGCCTGTCCTGCATTTCTGGTTTTGACACTTTTTTCAGCATGGCCCTTTTGACCGATGGGAAGCGAGACTTCTTTGTAGCGCTGAGTTGCCTTTCCAGGTTGCTTGGTTGGCCAAAAAGGGCGTATGCGTTTTTTCCTGAATATATTCAGGAAAAAACGCATACGCCCTTTTTGGCCAAGGGCATCATTGTCAACGTTTTGCCGCTTTTCATGTGCTTTAAAGGCGATTCGAATCTACCTCCTGAAATCTGTTTCCTGCAATTCTGCCTTGATTTCAAATCCTCTTCTTTGCCTTCCCTCAATATATTTGTGGACGAGAGTTATCATTTATAACTCTGCAGGTTTGTGAATTGCAGTGCCCTGAAGCTCCATTTTACAAGTCGCTTTCTTGGGAGCTGGCCGCAAAAGCGCAGGATGGCTTCAGGCCCTGTTCTGGTTCCGGGGGGCAGGCTGAGCCTGTGGTTAATTCTTCTTCCTGATGGGAAAATAGAGTGACCTGTGCCTGTCCCAACACCAAGAGCTAGTCTCTCATTGGTTCCCCGTCTTCCCGTTCATCCTCAGGACAAATTGCAACCTGTACGGAACAGGAGGTTAAAGGTGCTGATGCTCCAAGTAGGGAGATTGCTAGTAAAGTGGCTGGAATGATGACCCCGAGCACAAGGAGATGAGAAATGAGGTGCGTTTTAGAAACCTTTCCCCATCACACGGTGTACCATCTTCTGGGTTTCTCATGCATGTTTTCGATGTAGGAAGATGCCCTTGAACCTGGAGATTTGGGACCCATGCGATG
The DNA here is from genome assembly GCF_965194825.1 of Balaenoptera physalus. NCBI lineage: Eukaryota > Metazoa > Chordata > Mammalia > Artiodactyla > Balaenopteridae > Balaenoptera > Balaenoptera physalus. The sequence goes on along the minus strand of NW_028126328.1, from coordinate 784,161 downwards.
GGTAGCACGCAGTATTACTTTAAAGGGTCTGCGTTTGCTCACCCAACCTCACCAAACCTCTCAGCCCCAAGAGTGTCCACCCTTATGTCTCATCCAGCTGTGGGTCTAGATATGGTCAATCCAGGTTGCATCACAGCCCCTGAGCGAATTGTGTAAGAATTTCTCTCTGTTTCCCTGTCTTTGTTTCATGGGTTTTTAAAAAGTAATTTATTTTTATAATGGGGTTTAGCTGCTTTTCACGGCTGTGTTTATGCCGCTTTACACCCACTTGACACACTAACAGAGAGATATCAATACATAGGTTTTAAGATTATTACTAGTCAGATATATTCTTGTGCGGTGAATCGGGCGTGTTGAGTCCAGTTCTCTGAGCAAGGAGTAGGTCTTGTCTATTACATATTGGGTTTATGGAACGGTATCTGAGCTAATTTGAAACTCTTGTTTTATGTATCACCCCACCTCACCTTTCCCGTTAAGCAGCCATAGTGTGTTTTCTGCATGTGTGACTCTGTTCTGTTTTGTAATTCAGTTCAAGTGTAATGGTTTTTACATTCCCTCTATAAGTGACACCTTATGAGAAGTGTCCTTTTCAGTGTGACTTATTTCACTTAGAATCGTCTTACCTAAATCCACTCATCATGCTGCTACTAGCCTTATGACATTGATTTCATGGCTGAGTGATATTCCATTGTACATAAGGACCACAACTTTTTGATCCATTTTTCGCTTTCCTGGGATATTTAAGGTGGAATGAAGTGGAGGTCCTTGTCAACAGAGCAGCCCTAAACTTTGGGGTGCTTGAGTCTTGCTGATTTTCAATTTTCCCACTTTATCCCCCCATGCGTGGAAGTGCCCTATGCTCTCTAAGCTGTGTTTTTTAGATGTTTCAGGACACACCGTACACTTCTCCAGAGTGGCTGTTGGCGATTTACATCCCGCCCATCAGTGTAGCAAGGCTCCCATTTCTCCATGGCCTGTCCTGCATTTCTGGTTTTGACACTTTTTTCAGCATGGCCCTTTTGACCGATGGGAAGCGAGACTTCTTTGTAGCGCTGAGTTGCCTTTCCAGGTTGCTTGGTTGGCCAAAAAGGGCGTATGCGTTTTTTCCTGAATATATTCAGGAAAAAACGCATACGCCCTTTTTGGCCAAGGGCATCATTGTCAACGTTTTGCCGCTTTTCATGTGCTTTAAAGGCGATTCGAATCTACCTCCTGAAATCTGTTTCCTGCAATTCTGCCTTGATTTCAAATCCTCTTCTTTGCCTTCCCTCAATATATTTGTGGACGAGAGTTATCATTTATAACTCTGCAGGTTTGTGAATTGCAGTGCCCTGAAGCTCCATTTTACAAGTCGCTTTTCTGGGAGCTGGCCGCAAAAGCGCAGGATGGCTTCAGGCCCTGTTCTGGTTCCGGGGGGCAGGCTGAGCCTGTGGTTAATTCTTCTTCCTGATGGGAAAATAGAGTGACCTGTGCCTGTCCCAACACCAAGAGCTAGTCTCTCATTGGTTCCCTGTCTTCCCGTTCATCCTCAGGACAAATTGCAACCTGTACGGAACAGGAGGTTAAAGGTGCTGATGCTCCAAGTAGGGAGATTGCTAGTAAAGTGGCTGGAATGGCGAAGCCGAGCACAAGGAGATGAGAAATGAGGTGCGTTTTAGAAACCTTTCCCCATCACACGGTGTACCATCTTCTGGGTTTCTCATGCATGTTTTCGATGTAGGAAGATGCCCTTGAACCTGGAGATTTGGGACCCATGCGATGGGTAGCACGCAGTATTACTTTAAAGGGTCTGTGTTTGCTCACCCAACCTCACCAAACCTCTCAGCCCCAAGAGTGTCCACCCTTATGTCTCATCCAGCTGAGGTTCTAGATATGGTCAATCCAGGTTGCATCACAGCCCCTGAACGAATTGTGTAAGAATTTCTCTCTCTTTCCCTGTCTTTGTTTCATGGGTTTTTAAAAGTAATTTATTTTTATAATGGGGTTTAGCTGCTTTTCACGGCTGTGTTTATGCCGCTTTACACCCACTTGACACACTAACAGAGAGATATCAATACATAGGTTTTAAGATTATTACTAGTCAGATATATTCTTGTGCGGTGAATCGGGCGTGTTGAGTCCAGTTCTCTGAGCAAGGAGTAGGTCTTGTCTATTACATATTGGGTTTAAGGAACGGTATGTGAGCTAATTTGAAACTCTTGTTTTATGTATCACCCCACCTCACCTTTCCCGTTAAGCAGCCATAGTGTGTTTTCTGCATGTGTGACTCTGTTCTGTTTTGTAATTCAGTTCAAGTGTAACGGTTTTTACATTCCCTCTATAAGTGACACCTTATGAGAAGTGTCCTTTTCTGTGTGACTTATTTCACTTAGAATCGTCTTACCTAAATCCACTCATCATGCTGCTACTAGCCTTATGACATTGATTTCATGGCTGAGTGATATTCCATTGTACATAAGGACCACAACTTTTTGATCCATTTTTCGCTTTCCTGGGATATTTAAAGTGGAATGAAGTGGAGGTCCTTGTCAACAGAGCAGCCCTAAACTTTGGGGTGCTTGTGTCTTGCTGATTTTCAATTTTCCCACTTTATCCCCCCATGCGTGGAAGTGCCCTATGCTCTCTAAGCTGTGTTTTTTAGATGTTTCAGGACACACCGTACACTTCTCCAGAGTGGCTGTTGGCGATTTACATCCCCCCCATCAGTGTAGCAAGGCTCCCATTTCTCCATGGCCTGTCCTGCATTTCTGGTTTTGACACTTTTTTCAGCATGGCCCTTTTGACCGATGGGAAGCGAGACTTCTTTGTAGCGCTGATTTGCCTTTCCAGGTTGCTTGGTTGGCCAAAAAGGGCGTATGCGTTTTTTCCTGAATATATTCAGGAAAAAACGCATACGCCCTTTTTGGCCAAGGGCATCATTGTCAACGTTTTGCCGCTTTTCATGTGCTTTAAAGGCGATTCGAATCTACCTCCTGAAATCTGTTTCCTGCAATTCTGCCTTGATTTCAAATCCTCTTCTTTGCCTTCCCTCAATATATTTGTGGACGAGAGTTATCATTTATAACTCTGCAGGTTTGTGAATTGCAGTGCCCTGAAGCTCCATTTTACAAGTCGCTTTTCTGGGAGCTGGCCGCAAAAGCGCAGGATGGCTTCAGGCCCTGTTCTGGTTCCGGGGGGCAGGCTGAGCCTGTGGTTAATTCTTCTTCCTGATGGGAAAATAGAGTGACCTGTGCCTGTCCCAACACCAAGAGCTAGTCTCTCATTGGTTCCCCATCTTCCCGTTCATCCTCAGGACAAATTGCAACCTGTACGGAACAGGAGGTTAAAGGTGCTGATGCTCCAAGTAGGGAGATTGCTAGTAAAGTGGATGGAATGGCGAACCCGAGCACAAGGAGATGAGAAATGAGGTGCGTTTTAGAAACCTTTCCCCATCACACGGTGTACCATCTTCTGGGTTTCTCATGCATGTTTTCGATGTAGGAAGATGCCCTTGAACCTGGAGATTTGGGACCCATGCGATGGGTAGCACGCAGTATTACTTTAAAGGGTCTGCGTTTGCTCACCCAACCTCACCAAACCTCTCAGCCCCAAGAGTGTCCACCCTTATGTCTCATCCAGCTGTGGGTCTAGATATGGTCAATCCAGGTTGCATCACAGCCCCTGAACGAATTGTGTAAGAATTTCTCTCTCTTTCCCTGTCTTTGTTTCATGGGTTTTTAAAAGTAATTTATTTTTATAATGGGGTTTAGCTGCTTTTCACGGCTGTGTTTATGCCGCTTTACACCCACTTGACACACTAACAGAGAGATATCAATACATAGGTTTTAAGATTATTACTAGTCAGATATATTCTTGTGCGGTGAATCGGGCGTGTTGAGTCCAGTTCTCTGAGCAAGGAGTAGGTCTTGTCTATTACATATTGGGTTTATGGAACGGTATCTGAGCTAATTTGAAACTCTTGTTTTATGTATCACCCCACCTCACCTTTCCCGTTAAGCAGCCATAGTGTGTTTTCTGCATGTGTGACTCTGTTCTGTTTTGTAATTCAGTTCAAGTGTAACGGTTTTTACATTCCCTCTATAAGTGACACCTTATGAGAAGTGTCCTTTTCTGTGTGACTTATTTCACTTAGAATCGTCTTACCTAAATCCACTCATCATGCTGCTACTAGCCTTATGACATTGATTTCATGGCTGAGTGATATTCCATTGTACATAAGGACCACAACTTTTTGATCCATTTTTCGCTTTCCTGGGATATTTAAGGTGGAATGAAGTGGAGGTCCTTGTCAACAGAGCAGCCCTAAACTTTGGGGTGCTTGTGTCTTGCTGATTTTCAATTTTCCCACTTTATCCCCCCATGCGTGGAAGTGCCCTATGCTCTCTAAGCTGTGTTTTTTAGATGTTTCAGGACACACCGTACACTTCTCCAGAGTGGCTGTTGGCGATTTACATCCCGCCCATCAGTGTAGCAAGGCTCCCATTTCTCCATGGCCTGTCCTGCATTTCTGGTTTTGACACTTTTTTCAGCATGGCCCTTTTGACCGATGGGAAGCGAGACTTCTTTGTAGCGCTGATTTGCCTTTCCAGGTTGCTTGGTTGGCCAAAAAGGGCGTATGCGTTTTTTCCTGAATATATTCAGGAAAAAACGCATACGCCCTTTTTGGCCAAGGGCATCATTGTCAACGTTTTGCCGCTTTTCATGTGCTTTAAAGGCGATTCGAATCTACCTCCTGAAATCTGTTTCCTGCAATTCTGCCTTGATTTCAAATCCTCTTCTTTGCCTTCCCTCAATATATTTGTGGACGAGAGTTATCATTTATAACTCTGCAGGTTTGTGAATTGCAGTGCCCTGAAGCTCCATTTTACAAGTCGCTTTTCTGGGAGCTGGCCGCAAAAGCGCAGGATGGCTTCAGGCCCTGTTCTGGTTCCGGGGGGCAGGCTGAGCCTGTGGTTAATTCTTCTTCCTGATGGGAAAATAGAGTGACCTGTGCCTGTCCCAACACCAAGAGCTAGTCTCTCATTGGTTCCCTGTCTTCCCGTTCATCCTCAGGACAAATTGCAACCTGTACGGAACAGGAGGTTAAAGGTGCTGATGCTCCAAGTAGGGAGATTGCTAGTAAAGTGGCTGGAATGGCGAAGCCGAGCACAAGGAGATGAGAAATGAGGTGCGTTTTAGAAACCTTTCCCCATCACACGGTGTACCATCTTCTGGGTTTCTCATGCATGTTTTCGATGTAGGAAGATGCCCTTGAACCTGGAGATTTGGGACCCATGCGATGGGTAGCACGCAGTATTACTTTAAAGGGTCTGTGTTTGCTCACCCAACCTCACCAAACCTCTCAGCCCCAAGAGTGTCCACCCTTATGTCTCATCCAGCTGAGGTTCTAGATATGGTCAATCCAGGTTGCATCACAGCCCCTGAACGAATTGTGTAAGAATTTCTCTCTCTTTCCCTGTCTTTGTTTCATGGGTTTTTAAAAGTAATTTATTTTTATAATGGGGTTTAGCTGCTTTTCACGGCTGTGTTTATGCCGCTTTACACCCACTTGACACACTAACAGAGAGATATCAATACATAGGTTTTAAGATTATTACTAGTCAGATATATTCTTGTGCGGTGAATCGGGCGTGTTGAGTCCAGTTCTCTGAGCAAGGAGTAGGTCTTGTCTATTACATATTGGGTTTAAGGAACGGTATGTGAGCTAATTTGAAACTCTTGTTTTATGTATCACCCCACCTCACCTTTCCCGTTAAGCAGCCATAGTGTGTTTTCTGCATGTGTGACTCTGTTCTGTTTTGTAATTCAGTTCAAGTGTAACGGTTTTTACATTCCCTCTATAAGTGACACCTTATGAGAAGTGTCCTTTTCTGTGTGACTTATTTCAGTTAGAATCGTCTTACCTAAATCCACTCATCATGCTGCTACTAGCCTTATGACATTGATTTCATGGCTGAGTGATATTCCATTGTACATAAGGACCACAACTTTTTGATCCATTTTTCGCTTTCCTGGGATATTTAAGGTGGAATGAAGTGGAGGTCCTTGTCAACAGAGCAGCCCTAAACTTTGGGGTGCTTGTGTCTTGCTGATTTTCAATTTTCCCACTTTATCCCCCCATGCGTGGAAGTGCCCTATGCTCTCTAAGCTGTGTTTTTTAGATGTTTCAGGACACACCGTACACTTCTCCAGAGTGGCTGTTGGCGATTTACATCCCGCCCATCAGTGTAGCAAGGCTCCCATTTCTCCTTGGCCTGTCCTGCATTTCTGGTTTTGACACTTTTTTCAGCATGGCCCTTTTGACCGATGGGAAGCGAGACTTCTTTGTAGCGCTGATTTGCCTTTCCAGGTTGCTTGGTTGGCCAAAAAGGGCGTATGCGTTTTTTCCTGAATATATTCAGGAAAAAACGCATACGCCCTTTTTGGCCAAGGGCATCATTGTCAACGTTTTGCCGCTTTTCATGTGCTTTAAAGGCGATTCGAATCTACCTCCTGAAATCTGTTTCCTGCAATTCTGCCTTGATTTCAAATCCTCTTCTTTGCCTTCCCTCAATATATTTGTGGACGAGAGTTATCATTTATAACTCTGCAGGTTTGTGAATTGCAGTGCCCTGAAGCTCCATTTTACAAGTCGCTTTTCTGGGAGCTGGCCGCAAAAGCGCAGGATGGCTTCAGGCCCTGTTCTGGTTCCGGGGGGCAGGCTGAGCCTGTGGTTAATTCTTCTTCCTGATGGGAAAATAGAGTGACCTGTGCCTGTCCCAACACCAAGAGCTAGTCTCTCATTGGTTCCCCGTCTTCCCGTTCATCCTCAGGACAAATTGCAACCTGTACGGAACAGGAGGTTAAAGGTGCTGATGCTCCAAGTAGGGAGATTGCTAGTAAAGTGGCTGGAATGGCGAAGCCGAGCACAAGGAGATGAGAAATGAGGTGCGTTTTAGAAACCTTTCCCCATCACACGGTGTACCATCTTCTGGGTTTCTCATGCATGTTTTCGATGTAGGAAGATGCCCTTGAACCTGGAGATTTGGGACCCATGCGATGGGTAGCACGCAGTATTACTTTAAAGGGTCTGTGTTTGCTCACCCAACCTCACCAAACCTCTCAGCCCCAAGAGTGTCCACCCTTATGTCTCATCCAGCTGAGGTTCTAGATATGGTCAATCCAGGTTGCATCACAGCCCCTGAACGAATTGTGTAAGAATTTCTCTCTCTTTCCCTGTCTTTGTTTCATGGGTTTTTAAAAGTAATTTATTTTTATAATGGGGTTTAGCTGCTTTTCACGGCTGTGTTTATGCCGCTTTACACCCACTTGACACACTAACAGAGAGATATCAATACATAGGTTTTAAGATTATTACTAGTCAGATATATTCTTGTGCGGTGAATCGGGCGTGTTGAGTCCAGTTCTCTGAGCAAGGAGTAGGTCTTGTCTATTACATATTGGGTTTAAGGAACGGTATGTGAGCTAATTTGAAACTCTTGTTTTATGTATCACCCCACCTCACCTTTCCCGTTAAGCAGCCATAGTGTGTTTTCTGCATGTGTGACTCTGTTCTGTTTTGTAATTCAGTTCAAGTGTAACGGTTTTTACATTCCCTCTATAAGTGACACCTTATGAGAAGTGTCCTTTTCTGTGTGACTTATTTCACTTAGAATCGTCTTACCTAAATCCACTCATCATGCTGCTACTAGCCTTATGACATTGATTTCATGGCTGAGTGATATTCCATTGTACATAAGGACCACAACTTTTTGATCCATTTTTCGCTTTCCTGGGATATTTAAGGTGGAATGAAGTGGAGGTCCTTGTCAACAGAGCAGCCCTAAACTTTGGGGTGCTTGTGTCTTGCTGATTTTCAATTTTCCCACTTTATCCCCCCATGCGTGGAAGTGCCCTATGCTCTCTAAGCTGTGTTTTTTAGATGTTTCAGGACACACCGTACACTTCTCCAGAGTGGCTGTTGGCGATTTACATCCCGCCCATCAGTGTAGCAAGGCTCCCATTTCTCCTTGGCCTGTCCTGCATTTCTGGTTTTGACACTTTTTTCAGCATGGCCCTTTTGACCGATGGGAAGCGAGACTTCTTTGTAGCGCTGATTTGCCTTTCCAGGTTGCTTGGTTGGCCAAAAAGGGCGTATGCGTTTTTTCCTGAATATATTCAGGAAAAAACGCATACGCCCTTTTTGGCCAAGGGCATCATTGTCAACGTTTTGCCGCTTTTCATGTGCTTTAAAGGCGATTCGAATCTACCTCCTGAAATCTGTTTCCTGCAATTCTGCCTTGATTTCAAATCCTCTTCTTTGCCTTCCCTCAATATATTTGTGGACGAGAGTTATCATTTATAACTCTGCAGGTTTGTGAATTGCAGTGCCCTGAAGCTCCATTTTACAAGTCGCTTTCTTGGGAGCTGGCCGCAAAAGCGCAGGATGGCTTCAGGCCCTGTTCTGGTTCCGGGGGGCAGGCTGAGCCTGTGGTTAATTCTTCTTCCTGATGGGAAAATAGAGTGACCTGTGCCTGTCCCAACACCAAGAGCTAGTCTCTCATTGGTTCCCCGTCTTCCCGTTCATCCTCAGGACAAATTGCAACCTGTACGGAACAGGAGGTTAAAGGTGCTGATGCTCCAAGTAGGGAGATTGCTAGTAAAGTGGATGGAATGGCGAACCCGAGCACAAGGAGATGAGAAATGAGGTGCGTTTTAGAAACCTTTCCCCATCACACGGTGTACCATCTTCTGGGTTTCTCATGCATGTTTTCGATGTAGGAAGATGCCCTTGAACCTGGAGATTTGGGACCCATGCGATGGGTAGCACGCAGTATTACTTTAAAGGGTCTGCGTTTGCTCACCCAACCTCACCAAACCTCTCAGCCCCAAGAGTGTCCACCCTTATGTCTCATCCAGCTGTGGGTCTAGATATGGTCAATCCAGGTTGCATCACAGCCCCTGAACGAATTGTGTAAGAATTTCTCTCTCTTTCCCTGTCTTTGTTTCATGGGTTTTTAAAAGTAATTTATTTTTATAATGGGGTTTAGCTGCTTTTCACGGCTGTGTTTATGCCGCTTTACACCCACTTGACACACTAACAGAGAGATATCAATACATAGGTTTTAAGATTATTACTAGTCAGATATATTCTTGTGCGGTGAATCGGGCGTGTTGAGTCCAGTTCTCTGAGCAAGGAGTAGGTCTTGTCTATTACATATTGGGTTTAAGGAACGGTATGTGAGCTAATTTGAAACTCTTGTTTTATGTATCACCCCACCTCACCTTTCCCGTTAAGCAGCCATAGTGTGTTTTCTGCATGTGTGACTCTGTTCTGTTTTGTAATTCAGTTCAAGTGTAACGGTTTTTACATTCCCTCTATAAGTGACACCTTATGAGAAGTGTCCTTTTCTGTGTGACTTATTTCACTTAGAATCGTCTTACCTAAATCCACTCATCATGCTGCTACTAGCCTTATGACATTGATTTCATGGCTGAGTGATATTCCATTGTACATAAGGACCACAACTTTTTGATCCATTTTTCGCTTTCCTGGGATATTTAAGGTGGAATGAAGTGGAGGTCCTTGTCAACAGAGCAGCCCTAAACTTTGGGGTGCTTGTGTCTTGCTGATTTTCAATTTTCCCACTTTATCCCCCCATGCGTGGAAGTGCCCTATGCTCTCTAAGCTGTGTTTTTTAGATGTTTCAGGACACACCGTACACTTCTCCAGAGTGGCTGTTGGCGATTTACATCCCGCCCATCAGTGTAGCAAGGCTCCCATTTCTCCTTGGCCTGTCCTGCATTTCTGGTTTTGACACTTTTTTCAGCATGGCCCTTTTGACCGATGGGAAGCGAGACTTCTTTGTAGCGCTGATTTGCCTTTCCAGGTTGCTTGGTTGGCCAAAAAGGGCGTATGCGTTTTTTCCTGAATATATTCAGGAAAAAACGCATACGCCCTTTTTGGCCAAGGGCATCATTGTCAACGTTTTGCCGCTTTTCATGTGCTTTAAAGGCGATTCGAATCTACCTCCTGAAATCTGTTTCCTGCAATTCTGCCTTGATTTCAAATCCTCTTCTTTGCCTTCCCTCAATATATTTGTGGACGAGAGTTATCATTTATAACTCTGCAGGTTTGTGAATTGCAGTGCCCTGAAGCTCCATTTTACAAGTCGCTTTCTTGGGAGCTGGCCGCAAAAGCGCAGGATGGCTTCAGGCCCTGTTCTGGTTCCGGGGGGCAGGCTGAGCCTGTGGTTAATTCTTCTTCCTGATGGGAAAATAGAGTGACCTGTGCCTGTCCCAACACCAAGAGCTAGTCTCTCATTGGTTCCCCGTCTTCCCGTTCATCCTCAGGACAAATTGCAACCTGTACGGAACAGGAGGTTAAAGGTGCTGATGCTCCAAGTAGGGAGATTGCTAGTAAAGTGGATGGAATGGCGAACCCGAGCACAAGGAGATGAGAAATGAGGTGCGTTTTAGAAACCTTTCCCCATCACACGGTGTACCATCTTCTGGGTTTCTCATGCATGTTTTCGATGTAGGAAGATGCCCTTGAACCTGGAGATTTGGGACCCATGCGATGGGTAGCACGCAGTATTACTTTAAAGGGTCTGCGTTTGCTCACCCAACCTCACCAAACCTCTCAGCCCCAAGAGTGTCCACCCTTATGTCTCATCCAGCTGTGGGTCTAGATATGGTCAATCCAGGTTGCATCACAGCCCCTGAACGAATTGTGTAAGAATTTCTCTCTCTTTCCCTGTCTTTGTTTCATGGGTTTTTAAAAGTAATTTATTTTTATAATGGGGTTTAGCTGCTTTTCACGGCTGTGTTTATGCCGCTTTACACCCACTTGACACACTAACAGAGAGATATCAATACATAGGTTTTAAGATTATTACTAGTCAGATATATTCTTGTGCGGTGAATCGGGCGTGTTGAGTCCAGTTCTCTGAGCAAGGAGTAGGTCTTGTCTATTACATATTGGGTTTATGGAACGGTATCTGAGCTAATTTGAAACTCTTGTTTTATGTATCACCCCACCTCACCTTTCCCGTTAAGCAGCCATAGTGTGTTTTCTGCATGTGTGACTCTGTTCTGTTTTGTAATTCAGTTCAAGTGTAACGGTTTTTACATTCCCTCTATAAGTGACACCTTATGAGAAGTGTCCTTTTCTGTGTGACTTATTTCACTTAGAATCGTCTTACCTAAATCCACTCATCATGCTGCTACTAGCCTTATGACATTGATTTCATGGCTGAGTGATATTCCATTGTACATAAGGACCACAACTTTTTGATCCATTTTTCGCTTTCCTGGGATATTTAAGGTGGAATAAAGTGGAGGTCCTTGTCAACAGAGCAGCCCTAAACTTTGGGGTGCTTGTGTCTTGCTGATTTTCAATTTTCCCACTTTATCCCCCCATGCGTGGAAGTGCCCTATGCTCTCTAAGCTGTGTTTTTTAGATGTTTCAGGACACACCGTACACTTCTCCAGAGTGGCTGTTGGCGATTTACATCCCGCCCATCAGTGTAGCAAGGCTCCCATTTCTCCTTGGCCTGTCCTGCATTTCTGGTTTTGACACTTTTTTCAGCATGGCCCTTTTGACCGATGGGAAGCGAGACTTCTTTGTAGCGCTGATTTGCCTTTCCAGGTTGCTTGGTTGGCCAAAAAGGGCGTATGCGTTTTTTCCTGAATATATTCAGGAAAAAACGCATACGCCCTTTTTGGCCAAGGGCATCATTGTCAACGTTTTGCCGCTTTTCATGTGCTTTAAAGGCGATTCGAATCTACCTCCTGAAATCTGTTTCCTGCAATTCTGCCTTGATTTCAAATCCTCTTCTTTGCCTTCCCTCAATATATTTGTGGACGAGAGTTATCATTTATAACTCTGCAGGTTTGTGAATTGCAGTGCCCTGAAGCTCCATTTTACAAGTCGCTTTCTTGGGAGCTGGCCGCAAAAGCGCAGGATGGCTTCAGGCCCTGTTCTGGTTCCGGGGGGCAGGCTGAGCCTGTGGTTAATTCTTCTTCCTGATGGGAAAATAGAGTGACCTGTGCCTGTCCCAACACCAAGAGCTAGTCTCTCATTGGTTCCCCGTCTTCCCGTTCATCCTCAGGACAAATTGCAACCTGTACGGAACAGGAGGTTAAAGGTGCTGATGCTCCAAGTAGGGAGATTGCTAGTAAAGTGGATGGAATGGCGAACCCGAGCACAAGGAGATGAGAAATGAGGTGCGTTTTAGAAACCTTTCCCCATCACACGGTGTACCATCTTCTGGGTTTCTCATGCATGTTTTCGATGTAGGAAGATGCCCTTGAACCTGGAGATTTGGGACCCATGCGATGGGTAGCACGCAGTATTACTTTAAAGGGTCTGCGTTTGCTCACCCAACCTCACCAAACCTCTCAGCCCCAAGAGTGTCCACCCTTATGTCTCATCCAGCTGTGGGTCTAGATATGGTCAATCCAGGTTGCATCACAGCCCCTGAACGAATTGTGTAAGAATTTCTCTCTCTTTCCCTGTCTTTGTTTCATGGGTTTTTAAAAGTAATTTATTTTTATAATGGGGTTTAGCTGCTTTTCACGGCTGTGTTTATGCCGCTTTACACCCACTTGACACACTAACAGAGAGATATCAATACATAGGTTTTAAGATTATTACTAGTCAGATATATTCTTGTGCGGTGAATCGGGCGTGTTGAGTCCAGTTCTCTGAGCAAGGAGTAGGTCTTGTCTATTACATATTGGGTTTATGGAACGGTATCTGAGCTAATTTGAAACTCTTGTTTTATGTATCACCCCACCTCACCTTTCCCGTTAAGCAGCCATAGTGTGTTTTCTGCATGTGTGACTCTGTTCTGTTTTGTAATTCAGTTCAAGTGTAACGGTTTTTACATTCCCTCTATAAGTGACACCTTATGAGAAGTGTCCTTTTCTGTGTGACTTATTTCACTTAGAATCGTCTTACCTAAATCCACTCATCATGCTGCTACTAGCCTTATGACATTGATTTCATGGCTGAGTGATATTCCATTGTACATAAGGACCACAACTTTTTGATCCATTTTTCGCTTTCCTGGGATATTTAAGGTGGAATAAAGTGGAGGTCCTTGTCAACAGAGCAGCCCTAAACTTTGGGGTGCTTGTGTCTTGCTGATTTTCAATTTTCCCACTTTATCCCCCCATGCGTGGAAGTGCCCTATGCTCTCTAAGCTGTGTTTTTTAGATGTTTCAGGACACACCGTACACTTCTCCAGAGTGGCTGTTGGCGATTTACATCCCGCCCATCAGTGTAGCAAGGCTCCCATTTCTCCATGGCCTGTCCTGCATTTCTGGTTTTGACACTTTTTTCAGCATGGCCCTTTTGACCGATGGGAAGCGAGACTTCTTTGTAGCGCTGATTTGCCTTTCCAGGTTGCTTGGTTGGCCAAAAAGGGCGTATGCGTTTTTTCCTGAATATATTCAGGAAAAAACGCATACGCCCTTTTTGGCCAAGGGCATCATTGTCAACGTTTTGCCGCTTTTCATGTGCTTTAAAGGCGATTCGAATCTACCTCCTGAAATCTGTTTCCTGCAATTCTGCCTTGATTTCAAATCCTCTTCTTTGCCTTCCCTCAATATATTTGTGGACGAGAGTTATCATTTATAACTCTGCAGGTTTGTGAATTGCAGTGCCCTGAAGCTCCATTTTACAAGTCGCTTTTCTGGGAGCTGGCCGCAAAAGCGCAGGATGGCTTCAGGCCCTGTTCTGGTTCCGGGGGGCAGGCTGAGCCTGTGGTTAATTCTTCTTCCTGATGGGAAAATAGAGTGACCTGTGCCTGTCCCAACACCAAGAGCTAGTCTCTCATTGGTTCCCCGTCTTCCCGTTCATCCTCAGGACAAATTGCAACCTGTACGGAACAGGAGGTTAAAGGTGCTGATGCTCCAAGTAGGGAGATTGCTAGTAAAGTGGCTGGAATGGAGAACCCGAGCACAAGGAGATGAGAAATGAGGTGCGTTTTAGAAACCTTTCCCCATCACACGGTGTACCATCTTCTGGGTTTCTCATGCATGTTTTCGATGTAGGAAGATGCCCTTGAACCTGGAGATTTGGGACCCATGCGATGGGTAGCACGCAGTATTACTTTAAAGGGTCTGCGTTTGCTCACCCAACCTCACCAAACCTCTCAGCCCCAAGAGTGTCCACCCTTATGTCTCATCCAGCTGTGGGTCTAGATATGGTCAATCCAGGTTGCATCACAGCCCCTGAACGAATTGTGTAAGAATTTCTCTCTCTTTCCCTGTCTTTGTTTCATGGGTTTTTAAAAGTAATTTATTTTTATAATGGGGTTTAGCTGCTTTTCACGGCTGTGTTTATGCCGCTTTACACCCACTTGACACACTAACAGAGAGATATCAATACATAGGTTTTAAGATTATTACTAGTCAGATATATTCTTGTGCGGTGAATCGGGCGTGTTGAGTCCAGTTCTCTGAGCAAGGAGTAGGTCTTGTCTATTACATATTGGGTTTATGGAACGGTATCTGAGCTAATTTGAAACTCTTGTTTTATGTATCACCCCACCTCACCTTTCCCGTTAAGCAGCCATAGTGTGTTTTCTGCATGTGTGACTCTGTTCTGTTTTGTAATTCAGTTCAAGTGTAACGGTTTTTACATTCCCTCTATAAGTGACACCTTATGAGAAGTGTCCTTTTCTGTGTGACTTATTTCACTTAGAATCGTCTTACCTAAATCCACTCATCATGCTGCTACTAGCCTTGTGACATTGATTTCATGGCTGAGTGATATTCCATTGTACATAAGGACCACAACTTTTTGATCCATTTTTTGCTTTCCTGGGATATTTAAGGTGGAATGAAGTGGAGGTCCTTGTCAACAGAGCAGCCCTAAACTTTGGGGTGCTTGTGTCTTGCTGATTTTCAATTTTCCCACTTTATCCCCCCATGCGTGGAAGTGCCCTATGCTCTCTAAGCTGTGTTTTTTAGATGTTTCAGGACACACCGTACACTTCTCCAGAGTGGCTGTTGGCGATTTACATCCCGCCCATCAGTGTAGCAAGGCTCCCATTTCTCCTTGGCCTGTCCTGCATTTCTGGTTTTGACACTTTTTTCAGCATGGCCCTTTTGACCGATGGGAAGCGAGACTTCTTTGTAGCGCTGATTTGCCTTTCCAGGTTGCTTGGTTGGCCAAAAAGGGCGTATGCGTTTTTTCCTGAATATATTCAGGAAAAAACGCATACGCCCTTTTTGGCCAAGGGCATCATTGTCAACGTTTTGCCGCTTTTCATGTGCTTTAAAGGCGATTCGAATCTACCTCCTGAAATCTGTTTCCTGCAATTCTGCCTTGATTTCAAATCCTCTTCTTTGCCTTCCCTCAATATATTTGTGGACGAGAGTTATCATTTATAACTCTGCAGGTTTGTGAATTGCAGTGCCCTGAAGCTCCATTTTACAAGTCGCTTTTCTGGGAGCTGGCCGCAAAAGCGCAGGATGGCTTCAGGCCCTGTTCTGGTTCCGGGGGGCAGGCTGAGCCTGTGGTTAATTCTTCTTCCTGATGGGAAAATAGAGTGACCTGTGCCTGTCCCAACACCAAGAGCTAGTCTCTCATTGGTTCCCCGTCTTCCCGTTCATCCTCAGGACAAATTGCAACCTGTACGGAACAGGAGGTTAAAGGTGCTGATGCTCCAAGTAGGGAGATTGCTAGTAAAGTGGCTGGAATGGCGAAGCCGAGCACAAGGAGATGAGAAATGAGGTGCGTTTTAGAAACCTTTCCCCATCACACGGTGTACCATCTTCTGGGTTTCTCATGCATGTTTTCGATGTAGGAAGATGCCCTTGAACCTGGAGATTTGGGACCCATGCGATGGGTAGCACGCAGTATTACTTTAAAGGGTCTGTGTTTGCTCACCCAACCTCACCAAACCTCTCAGCCCCAAGAGTGTCCACCCTTATGTCTCATCCAGCTGAGGTTCTAGATATGGTCAATCCAGGTTGCATCACAGCCCCTGAACGAATTGTGTAAGAATTTCTCTCTCTTTCCCTGTCTTTGTTTCATGGGTTTTTAAAAGTAATTTATTTTTATAATGGGGTTTAGCTGCTTTTCACGGCTGTGTTTATGCCGCTTTACACCCACTTGACACACTAACAGAGAGATATCAATACATAGGTTTTAAGATTATTACTAGTCAGATATATTCTTGTGCGGTGAATCGGGCGTGTTGAGTCCAGTTCTCTGAGCAAGGAGTAGGTCTTGTCTATTACATATTGGGTTTAAGGAACGGTATGTGAGCTAATTTGAAACTCTTGTTTTATGTATCACCCCACCTCACCTTTCCCGTTAAGCAGCCATAGTGTGTTTTCTGCATGTGTGACTCTGTTCTGTTTTGTAATTCAGTTCAAGTGTAACGGTTTTTACATTCCCTCTATAAGTGACACCTTATGAGAAGTGTCCTTTTCTGTGTGACTTATTTCACTTAGAATCGTCTTACCTAAATCCACTCATCATGCTGCTACTAGCCTTATGACATTGATTTCATGGCTGAGTGATATTCCATTGTACATAAGGACCACAACTTTTTGATCCATTTTTCGCTTTCCTGGGATATTTAAGGTGGAATGAAGTGGAGGTCCTTGTCAACAGAGCAGCCCTAAACTTTGGGGTGCTTGTGTCTTGCTGATTTTCAATTTTCCCACTTTATCCCCCCATGCGTGGAAGTGCCCTATGCTCTCTAAGCTGTGTTTTTTAGATGTTTCAGGACACACCGTACACTTCTCCAGAGTGGCTGTTGGCGATTTACATCCCGCCCATCAGTGTAGCAAGGCTCCCATTTCTCCTTGGCCTGTCCTGCATTTCTGGTTTTGACACTTTTTTCAGCATGGCCCTTTTGACCGATGGGAAGCGAGACTTCTTTGTAGCGCTGATTTGCCTTTCCAGGTTGCTTGGTTGGCCAAAAAGGGCGTATGCGTTTTTTCCTGAATATATTCAGGAAAAAACGCATACGCCCTTTTTGGCCAAGGGCATCATTGTCAACGTTTTGCCGCTTTTCATGTGCTTTAAAGGCGATTCGAATCTACCTCCTGAAATCTGTTTCCTGCAATTCTGCCTTGATTTCAAATCCTCTTCTTTGCCTTCCCTCAATATATTTGTGGACGAGAGTTATCATTTATAACTCTGCAGGTTTGTGAATTGCAGTGCCCTGAAGCTCCATTTTACAAGTCGCTTTCTTGGGAGCTGGCCGCAAAAGCGCAGGATGGCTTCAGGCCCTGTTCTGGTTCCGGGGGGCAGGCTGAGCCTGTGGTTAATTCTTCTTCCTGATGGGAAAATAGAGTGACCTGTGCCTGTCCCAACACCAAGAGCTAGTCTCTCATTGGTTCCCCGTCTTCCCGTTCATCCTCAGGACAAATTGCAACCTGTACGGAACAGGAGGTTAAAGGTGCTGATGCTCCAAGTAGGGAGATTGCTAGTAAAGTGGATGGAATGGCGAACCCGAGCACAAGGAGATGAGAAATGAGGTGCGTTTTAGAAACCTTTCCCCATCACACGGTGTACCATCTTCTGGGTTTCTCATGCATGTTTTCGATGTAGGAAGATGCCCTTGAACCTGGAGATTTGGGACCCATGCGATGGGTAGCACGCAGTATTACTTTAAAGGGTCTGCGTTTGCTCACCCAACCTCACCAAACCTCTCAGCCCCAAGAGTGTCCACCCTTATGTCTCATCCAGCTGTGGGTCTAGATATGGTCAATCCAGGTTGCATCACAGCCCCTGAACGAATTGTGTAAGAATTTCTCTCTCTTTCCCTGTCTTTGTTTCATGGGTTTTTAAAAGTAATTTATTTTTATAATGGGGTTTAGCTGCTTTTCACGGCTGTGTTTATGCCGCTTTACACCCACTTGACACACTAACAGAGAGATATCAATACATAGGTTTTAAGATTATTACTAGTCAGATATATTCTTGTGCGGTGAATCGGGCGTGTTGAGTCCAGTTCTCTGAGCAAGGAGTAGGTCTTGTCTATTACATATTGGGTTTATGGAACGGTATCTGAGCTAATTTGAAACTCTTGTTTTATGTATCACCCCACCTCACCTTTCCCGTTAAGCAGCCATAGTGTGTTTTCTGCATGTGTGACTCTGTTCTGTTTTGTAATTCAGTTCAAGTGTAACGGTTTTTACATTCCCTCTATAAGTGACACCTTATGAGAAGTGTCCTTTTCTGTGTGACTTATTTCACTTAGAATCGTCTTACCTAAATCCACTCATCATGCTGCTACTAGCCTTATGACATTGATTTCATGGCTGAGTGATATTCCATTGTACATAAGGACCACAACTTTTTGATCCATTTTTCGCTTTCCTGGGATATTTAAGGTGGAATAAAGTGGAGGTCCTTGTCAACAGAGCAGCCCTAAACTTTGGGGTGCTTGTGTCTTGCTGATTTTCAATTTTCCCACTTTATCCCCCCATGCGTGGAAGTGCCCTATGCTCTCTAAGCTGTGTTTTTTAGATGTTTCAGGACACACCGTACACTTCTCCAGAGTGGCTGTTGGCGATTTACATCCCGCCCATCAGTGTAGCAAGGCTCCCATTTCTCCATGGCCTGTCCTGCATTTCTGGTTTTGACACTTTTTTCAGCATGGCCCTTTTGACCGATGGGAAGCGAGACTTCTTTGTAGCGCTGATTTGCCTTTCCAGGTTGCTTGGTTGGCCAAAAAGGGCGTATGCGTTTTTTCCTGAATATATTCAGGAAAAAACGCATACGCCCTTTTTGGCCAAGGGCATCATTGTCAACGTTTTGCCGCTTTTCATGTGCTTTAAAGGCGATTCGAATCTACCTCCTGAAATCTGTTTCCTGCAATTCTGCCTTGATTTCAAATCCTCTTCTTTGCCTTCCCTCAATATATTTGTGGACGAGAGTTATCATTTATAACTCTGCAGGTTTGTGAATTGCAGTGCCCTGAAGCTCCATTTTACAAGTCGCTTTTCTGGGAGCTGGCCGCAAAAGCGCAGGATGGCTTCAGGCCCTGTTCTGGTTCCGGGGGGCAGGCTGAGCCTGTGGTTAATTCTTCTTCCTGATGGGAAAATAGAGTGACCTGTGCCTGTCCCAACACCAAGAGCTAGTCTCTCATTGGTTCCCCGTCTTCCCGTTCATCCTCAGGACAAATTGCAACCTGTACGGAACAGGAGGTTAAAGGTGCTGATGCTCCAAGTAGGGAGATTGCTAGTAAAGTGGCTGGAATGGAGAACCCGAGCACAAGGAGATGAGAAATGAGGTGCGTTTTAGAAACCTTTCCCCATCACACGGTGTACCATCTTCTGGGTTTCTCATGCATGTTTTCGATGTAGGAAGATGCCCTTGAACCTGGAGATTTGGGACCCATGCGATGGGTAGCACGCAGTATTACTTTAAAGGGTCTGCGTTTGCTCACCCAACCTCACCAAACCTCTCAGCCCCAAGAGTGTCCACCCTTATGTCTCATCCAGCTGTGGGTCTAGATATGGTCAATCCAGGTTGCATCACAGCCCCTGAACGAATTGTGTAAGAATTTCTCTCTCTTTCCCTGTCTTTGTTTCATGGGTTTTTAAAAGTAATTTATTTTTATAATGGGGTTTAGCTGCTTTTCACGGCTGTGTTTATGCCGCTTTACACCCACTTGACACACTAACAGAGAGATATCAATACATAGGTTTTAAGATTATTACTAGTCAGATATATTCTTGTGCGGTGAATCGGGCGTGTTGAGTCCAGTTCTCTGAGCAAGGAGTAGGTCTTGTCTATTACATATTGGGTTTATGGAACGGTATCTGAGCTAATTTGAAACTCTTGTTTTATGTATCACCCCACCTCACCTTTCCCGTTAAGCAGCCATAGTGTGTTTTCTGCATGTGTGACTCTGTTCTGTTTTGTAATTCAGTTCAAGTGTAACGGTTTTTACATTCCCTCTATAAGTGACACCTTATGAGAAGTGTCCTTTTCTGTGTGACTTATTTCACTTAGAATCGTCTTACCTAAATCCACTCATCATGCTGCTACTAGCCTTGTGACATTGATTTCATGGCTGAGTGATATTCCATTGTACATAAGGACCACAACTTTTTGATCCATTTTTTGCTTTCCTGGGATATTTAAGGTGGAATGAAGTGGAGGTCCTTGTCAACAGAGCAGCCCTAAACTTTGGGGTGCTTGTGTCTTGCTGATTTTCAATTTTCCCACTTTATCCCCCCATGCGTGGAAGTGCCCTATGCTCTCTAAGCTGTGTTTTTTAGATGTTTCAGGACACACCGTACACTTCTCCAGAGTGGCTGTTGGCGATTTACATCCCGCCCATCAGTGTAGCAAGGCTCCCATTTCTCCTTGGCCTGTCCTGCATTTCTGGTTTTGACACTTTTTTCAGCATGGCCCTTTTGACCGATGGGAAGCGAGACTTCTTTGTAGCGCTGATTTGCCTTTCCAGGTTGCTTGGTTGGCCAAAAAGGGCGTATGCGTTTTTTCCTGAATATATTCAGGAAAAAACGCATACGCCCTTTTTGGCCAAGGGCATCATTGTCAACGTTTTGCCGCTTTTCATGTGCTTTAAAGGCGATTCGAATCTACCTCCTGAAATCTGTTTCCTGCAATTCTGCCTTGATTTCAAATCCTCTTCTTTGCCTTCCCTCAATATATTTGTGGACGAGAGTTATCATTTATAACTCTGCAGGTTTGTGAATTGCAGTGCCCTGAAGCTCCATTTTACAAGTCGCTTTCTTGGGAGCTGGCCGCAAAAGCGCAGGATGGCTTCAGGCCCTGTTCTGGTTCCGGGGGGCAGGCTGAGCCTGTGGTTAATTCTTCTTCCTGATGGGAAAATAGAGTGACCTGTGCCTGTCCCAACACCAAGAGGTAGTCTCTCATTGGTTCCCCGTCTTCCCGTTCATCCTCAGGACAAATTGCAACCTGTACGGAACAGGAGGTTAAAGGTGCTGATGCTCCAAGTAGGGAGATTGCTAGTAAAGTGGATGGAATGGCGAACCCGAGCACAAGGAGATGAGAAATGAGGTGCGTTTTAGAAACCTTTCCCCATCACACGGTGTACCATCTTCTGGGTTTCTCATGCATGTTTTCGATGTAGGAAGATGCCCTTGAACCTGGAGATTTGGGACCCATGCGATGGGTAGCACGCAGTATTACTTTAAAGGGTCTGCGTTTGCTCACCCAACCTCACCAAACCTCTCAGCCCCAAGAGTGTCCACCCTTATGTCTCATCCAGCTGTGGGTCTAGATATGGTCAATCCAGGTTGCATCACAGCCCCTGAACGAATTGTGTAAGAATTTCTCTCTCTTTCCCTGTCTTTGTTTCATGGGTTTTTAAAAGTAATTTATTTTTATAATGGGGTTTAGCTGCTTTTCACGGCTGTGTTTATGCCGCTTTACACCCACTTGACACACTAACAGAGAGATATCAATACATAGGTTTTAAGATTATTACTAGTCAGATATATTCTTGTGCGGTGAATCGGGCGTGTTGAGTCCAGTTCTCTGAGCAAGGAGTAGGTCTTGTCTATTACATATTGGGTTTATGGAACGGTATCTGAGCTAATTTGAAACTCTTGTTTTATGTATCACCCCACCTCACCTTTCCCGTTAAGCAGCCATAGTGTGTTTTCTGCATGTGTGACTCTGTTCTGTTTTGTAATTCAGTTCAAGTGTAACGGTTTTTACATTCCCTCTATAAGTGACACCTTATGAGAAGTGTCCTTTTCTGTGTGACTTATTTCACTTAGAATCGTCTTACCTAAATCCACTCATCATGCTGCTACTAGCCTTATGACATTGATTTCATGGCTGAGTGATATTCCATTGTACATAAGGACCACAACTTTTTGATCCATTTTTCGCTTTCCTGGGATATTTAAGGTGGAATGAAGTGGAGGTCCTTGTCAACAGAGCAGCCCTAAACTTTGGGGTGCTTGTGTCTTGCTGATTTTCAATTTTCCCACTTTATCCCCCCATGCGTGGAAGTGCCCTATGCTCTCTAAGCTGTGTTTTTTAGATGTTTCAGGACACACCGTACACTTCTCCAGAGTGGCTGTTGGCGATTTACATCCCGCCCATCAGTGTAGCAAGGCTCCCATTTCTCCATGGCCTGTCCTGCATTTCTGGTTTTGACACTTTTTTCAGCATGGCCCTTTTGACCGATGGGAAGCGAGACTTCTTTGTAGCGCTGATTTGCCTTTCCAGGTTGCTTGGTTGGCCAAAAAGGGCGTATGCGTTTTTTCCTGAATATATTCAGGAAAAAACGCATACGCCCTTTTTGGCCAAGGGCATCATTGTCAACGTTTTGCCGCTTTTCATGTGCTTTAAAGGCGATTCGAATCTACCTCCTGAAATCTGTTTCCTGCAATTCTGCCTTGATTTCAAATCCTCTTCTTTGCCTTCCCTCAATATATTTGTGGACGAGAGTTATCATTTATAACTCTGCAGGTTTGTGAATTGCAGTGCCCTGAAGCTCCATTTTACAAGTCGCTTTTCTGGGAGCTGGCCGCAAAAGCGCAGGATGGCTTCAGGCCCTGTTCTGGTTCCGGGGGGCAGGCTGAGCCTGTGGTTAATTCTTCTTCCTGATGGGAAAATAGAGTGACCTGTGCCTGTCCCAACACCAAGAGCTAGTCTCTCATTGGTTCCCCGTCTTCCCGTTCATCCTCAGGACAAATTGCAACCTGTACGGAACAGGAGGTTAAAGGTGCTGATGCTCCAAGTAGGGAGATTGCTAGTAAAGTGGCTGGAATGGAGAACCCGAGCACAAGGAGATGAGAAATGAGGTGCGTTTTAGAAACCTTTCCCCATCACACGGTGTACCATCTTCTGGGTTTCTCATGCATGTTTTCGATGTAGGAAGATGCCCTTGAACCTGGAGATTTGGGACCCATGCGATGGGTAGCACGCAGTATTACTTTAAAGGGTCTGCGTTTGCTCACCCAACCTCACCAAACCTCTCAGCCCCAAGAGTGTCCACCCTTATGTCTCATCCAGCTGTGGGTCTAGATATGGTCAATCCAGGTTGCATCACAGCCCCTGAACGAATTGTGTAAGAATTTCTCTCTCTTTCCCTGTCTTTGTTTCATGGGTTTTTAAAAGTAATTTATTTTTATAATGGGGTTTAGCTGCTTTTCACGGCTGTGTTTATGCCGCTTTACACCCACTTGACACACTAACAGAGAGATATCAATACATAGGTTTTAAGATTATTACTAGTCAGATATATTCTTGTGCGGTGAATCGGGCGTGTTGAGTCCAGTTCTCTGAGCAAGGAGTAGGTCTTGTCTATTACATATTGGGTTTATGGAACGGTATCTGAGCTAATTTGAAACTCTTGTTTTATGTATCACCCCACCTCACCTTTCCCGTTAAGCAGCCATAGTGTGTTTTCTGCATGTGTGACTCTGTTCTGTTTTGTAATTCAGTTCAAGTGTAACGGTTTTTACATTCCCTCTATAAGTGACACCTTATGAGAAGTGTCCTTTTCTGTGTGACTTATTTCACTTAGAATCGTCTTACCTAAATCCACTCATCATGCTGCTACTAGCCTTATGACATTGATTTCATGGCTGAGTGATATTCCATTGTACATAAGGACCACAACTTTTTGATCCATTTTTCGCTTTCCTGGGATATTTAAGGTGGAATGAAGTGGAGGTCCTTGTCAACAGAGCAGCCCTAAACTTTGGGGTGCTTGTGTCTTGCTGATTTTCAATTTTCCCACTTTATCCCCCCATGCGTGGAAGTGCCCTATGCTCTCTAAGCTGTGTTTTTTAGATGTTTCAGGACACACCGTACACTTCTCCAGAGTGGCTGTTGGCGATTTACATCCCGCCCATCAGTGTAGCAAGGCTCCCATTTCTCCATGGCCTGTCCTGCATTTCTGGTTTTGACACTTTTTTCAGCATGGCCCTTTTGACCGATGGGAAGCGAGACTTCTTTGTAGCGCTGATTTGCCTTTCCAGGTTGCTTGGTTGGCCAAAAAGGGCGTATGCGTTTTTTCCTGAATATATTCAGGAAAAAACGCATACGCCCTTTTTGGCCAAGGGCATCATTGTCAACGTTTTGCCGCTTTTCATGTGCTTTAAAGGCGATTCGAATCTACCTCCTGAAATCTGTTTCCTGCAATTCTGCCTTGATTTCAAATCCTCTTCTTTGCCTTCCCTCAATATATTTGTGGACGAGAGTTATCATTTATAACTCTGCAGGTTTGTGAATTGCAGTGCCCTGAAGCTCCATTTTACAAGTCGCTTTTCTGGGAGCTGGCCGCAAAAGCGCAGGATGGCTTCAGGCCCTGTTCTGGTTCCGGGGGGCAGGCTGAGCCTGTGGTTAATTCTTCTTCCTGATGGGAAAATAGAGTGACCTGTGCCTGTCCCAACACCAAGAGCTAGTCTCTCATTGGTTCCCCGTCTTCCCGTTCATCCTCAGGACAAATTGCAACCTGTACGGAACAGGAGGTTAAAGCTGCTGATGCTCCAAGTAGGGAGATTGCTAGTAAAGTGGCTGGAATGGAGAACCCGAGCACAAGGAGATGAGAAATGAGGTGCGTTTTAGAAACCTTTCCCCATCACACGGTGTACCATCTTCTGGGTTTCTCATGCATGTTTTCGATGTAGGAAGATGCCCTTGAACCTGGAGATTTGGGACCCATGCGATGGGTAGCACGCAGTATTACTTTAAAGGGTCTGCGTTTGCTCACCCAACCTCACCAAACCTCTCAGCCCCAAGAGTGTCCACCCTTATGTCTCATCCAGCTGAGGTTCTAGATATGGTCAATCCAGGTTGCATCACAGCCCCTGAACGAATTGTGTAAGAATTTCTCTCTCTTTCCCTGTCTTTGTTTCATGGGTTTTTAAAAGTAATTTATTTTTATAATGGGGTTTAGCTGCTTTTCACGGCTGTGTTTATGCCGCTTTACACCCACTTGACACACTAACAGAGAGATATCAATACATAGGTTTTAAGATTATTACTAGTCAGATATATTCTTGTGCGGTGAATCGGGCGTGTTGAGTCCAGTTCTCTGAGCAAGGAGTAGGTCTTGTCTATTACATATTGGGTTTAAGGAACGGTATCTGAGCTAATTTGAAACTCTTGTTTTATGTATCACCCCACCTCACCTTTCCCGTTAAGCAGCCATAGTGTGTTTTCTGCATGTGTGACTCTGTTCTGTTTTGTAATTCAGTTCAAGTGTAACGGTTTTTACATTCCCTCTATAAGTGACACCTTATGAGAAGTGTCCTTTTCTGTGTGACTTATTTCACTTAGAATCGTCTTACCTAAATCCACTCATCATGCTGCTACTAGCCTTATGACATTGATTTCATGGCTGAGTGATATTCCATTGTACATAAGGACCACAACTTTTTGATCCATTTTTCGCTTTCCTGGGATATTTAAGGTGGAATGAAGTGGAGGTCCTTGTCAACAGAGCAGCCCTAAACTTTGGGGTGCTTGTGTCTTGCTGATTTTCAATTTTCCCACTTTATCCCCCCATGCGTGGAAGTGCCCTATGCTCTCTAAGCTGTGTTTTTTAGATGTTTCAGGACACACCGTACACTTCTCCAGAGTGGCTGTTGGCGATTTACATCCCGCCCATCAGTGTAGCAAGGCTCCCATTTCTCCTTGGCCTGTCCTGCATTTCTGGTTTTGACACTTTTTTCAGCATGGCCCTTTTGACCGATGGGAAGCGAGACTTCTTTGTAGCGCTGATTTGCCTTTCCAGGTTGCTTGGTTGGCCAAAAAGGGCGTATGCGTTTTTTCCTGAATATATTCAGGAAAAAACGCATACGCCCTTTTTGGCCAAGGGCATCATTGTCAACGTTTTGCCGCTTTTCATGTGCTTTAAAGGCGATTCGAATCTACCTCCTGAAATCTGTTTCCTGCAATTCTGCCTTGATTTCAAATCCTCTTCTTTGCCTTCCCTCAATATATTTGTGGACGAGAGTTATCATTTATAACTCTGCAGGTTTGTGAATTGCAGTGCCCTGAAGCTCCATTTTACAAGTCGCTTTCTTGGGAGCTGGCCGCAAAAGCGCAGGATGGCTTCAGGCCCTGTTCTGGTTCCGGGGGGCAGGCTGAGCCTGTGGTTAATTCTTCTTCCTGATGGGAAAATAGAGTGACCTGTGCCTGTCCCAACACCAAGAGCTAGTCTCTCATTGGTTCCCCGTCTTCCCGTTCATCCTCAGGACAAATTGCAACCTGTACGGAACAGGAGGTTAAAGGTGCTGATGCTCCAAGTAGGGAGATTGCTAGTAAAGTGGATGGAATGGCGAACCCGAGCACAAGGAGATGAGAAATGAGGTGCGTTTTAGAAACCTTTCCCCATCACACGGTGTACCATCTTCTGGGTTTCTCATGCATGTTTTCGATGTAGGAAGATGCCCTTGAACCTGGAGATTTGGGACCCATGCGATGGGTAGCACGCAGTATTACTTTAAAGGGTCTGCGTTTGCTCACCCAACCTCACCAAACCTCTCAGCCCCAAGAGTGTCCACCCTTATGTCTCATCCAGCTGTGGGTCTAGATATGGTCAATCCAGGTTGCATCACAGCCCCTGAACGAATTGTGTAAGAATTTCTCTCTCTTTCCCTGTCTTTGTTTCATGGGTTTTTAAAAGTAATTTATTTTTATAATGGGGTTTAGCTGCTTTTCACGGCTGTGTTTATGCCGCTTTACACCCACTTGACACACTAACAGAGAGATATCAATACATAGGTTTTAAGATTATTACTAGTCAGATATATTCTTGTGCGGTGAATCGGGCGTGTTGAGTCCAGTTCTCTGAGCAAGGAGTAGGTCTTGTCTATTACATATTGGGTTTATGGAACGGTATCTGAGCTAATTTGAAACTCTTGTTTTATGTATCACCCCACCTCACCTTTCCCGTTAAGCAGCCATAGTGTGTTTTCTGCATGTGTGACTCTGTTCTGTTTTGTAATTCAGTTCAAGTGTAACGGTTTTTACATTCCCTCTATAAGTGACACCTTATGAGAAGTGTCCTTTTCTGTGTGACTTATTTCACTTAGAATCGTCTTACCTAAATCCACTCATCATGCTGCTACTAGCCTTATGACATTGATTTCATGGCTGAGTGATATTCCATTGTACATAAGGACCACAACTTTTTGATCCATTTTTCGCTTTCCTGGGATATTTAAGGTGGAATGAAGTGGAGGTCCTTGTCAACAGAGCAGCCCTAAACTTTGGGGTGCTTGTGTCTTGCTGATTTTCAATTTTCCCACTTTATCCCCCCATGCGTGGAAGTGCCCTATGCTCTCTAAGCTGTGTTTTTTAGATGTTTCAGGACACACCGTACACTTCTCCAGAGTGGCTGTTGGCGATTTACATCCCGCCCATCAGTGTAGCAAGGCTCCCATTTCTCCATGGCCTGTCCTGCATTTCTGGTTTTGACACTTTTTTCAGCATGGCCCTTTTGACCGATGGGAAGCGAGACTTCTTTGTAGCGCTGATTTGCCTTTCCAGGTTGCTTGGTTGGCCAAAAAGGGCGTATGCGTTTTTTCCTGAATATATTCAGGAAAAAACGCATACGCCCTTTTTGGCCAAGGGCATCATTGTCAACGTTTTGCCGCTTTTCATGTGCTTTAAAGGCGATTCGAATCTACCTCCTGAAATCTGTTTCCTGCAATTCTGCCTTGATTTCAAATCCTCTTCTTTGCCTTCCCTCAATATATTTGTGGACGAGAGTTATCATTTATAACTCTGCAGGTTTGTGAATTGCAGTGCCCTGAAGCTCCATTTTACAAGTCGCTTTTCTGGGAGCTGGCCGCAAAAGCGCAGGATGGCTTCAGGCCCTGTTCTGGTTCCGGGGGGCAGGCTGAGCCTGTGGTTAATTCTTCTTCCTGATGGGAAAATAGAGTGACCTGTGCCTGTCCCAACACCAAGAGCTAGTCTCTCATTGGTTCCCCGTCTTCCCGTTCATCCTCAGGACAAATTGCAACCTGTACGGAACAGGAGGTTAAAGCTGCTGATGCTCCAAGTAGGGAGATTGCTAGTAAAGTGGCTGGAATGGAGAACCCGAGCACAAGGAGATGAGAAATGAGGTGCGTTTTAGAAACCTTTCCCCATCACACGGTGTACCATCTTCTGGGTTTCTCATGCATGTTTTCGATGTAGGAAGATGCCCTTGAACCTGGAGATTTGGGACCCATGCGATGGGTAGCACGCAGTATTACTTTAAAGGGTCTGCGTTTGCTCACCCAACCTCACCAAACCTCTCAGCCCCAAGAGTGTCCACCCTTATGTCTCATCCAGCTGTGGGTCTAGATATGGTCAATCCAGGTTGCATCACAGCCCCTGAACGAATTGTGTAAGAATTTCTCTCTCTTTCCCTGTCTTTGTTTCATGGGTTTTTAAAAGTAATTTATTTTTATAATGGGGTTTAGCTGCTTTTCACGGCTGTGTTTATGCCGCTTTACACCCACTTGACACACTAACAGAGAGATATCAATACATAGGTTTTAAGATTATTACTAGTCAGATATATTCTTGTGCGGTGAATCGGGCGTGTTGAGTCCAGTTCTCTGAGCAAGGAGTAGGTCTTGTCTATTACATATTGGGTTTATGGAACGGTATCTGAGCTAATTTGAAACTCTTGTTTTATGTATCACCCCACCTCACCTTTCCCGTTAAGCAGCCATAGTGTGTTTTCTGCATGTGTGACTCTGTTCTGTTTTGTAATTCAGTTCAAGTGTAACGGTTTTTACATTCCCTCTATAAGTGACACCTTATGAGAAGTGTCCTTTTCTGTGTGACTTATTTCACTTAGAATCGTCTTACCTAAATCCACTCATCATGCTGCTACTAGCCTTATGACATTGATTTCATGGCTGAGTGATATTCCATTGTACATAAGGACCACAACTTTTTGATCCATTTTTCGCTTTCCTGGGATATTTAAGGTGGAATGAAGTGGAGGTCCTTGTCAACAGAGCAGCCCTAAACTTTGGGGTGCTTGTGTCTTGCTGATTTTCAATTTTCCCACTTTATCCCCCCATGCGTGGAAGTGCCCTATGCTCTCTAAGCTGTGTTTTTTAGATGTTTCAGGACACACCGTACACTTCTCCAGAGTGGCTGTTGGCGATTTACATCCCGCCCATCAGTGTAGCAAGGCTCCCATTTCTCCATGGCCTGTCCTGCATTTCTGGTTTTGACACTTTTTTCAGCATGGCCCTTTTGACCGATGGGAAGCGAGACTTCTTTGTAGCGCTGATTTGCCTTTCCAGGTTGCTTGGTTGGCCAAAAAGGGCGTATGCGTTTTTTCCTGAATATATTCAGGAAAAAACGCATACGCCCTTTTTGGCCAAGGGCATCATTGTCAACGTTTTGCCGCTTTTCATGTGCTTTAAAGGCGATTCGAATCTACCTCCTGAAATCTGTTTCCTGCAATTCTGCCTTGATTTCAAATCCTCTTCTTTGCCTTCCCTCAATATATTTGTGGACGAGAGTTATCATTTATAACTCTGCAGGTTTGTGAATTGCAGTGCCCTGAAGCTCCATTTTACAAGTCGCTTTTCTGGGAGCTGGCCGCAAAAGCGCAGGATGGCTTCAGGCCCTGTTCTGGTTCCGGGGGGCAGGCTGAGCCTGTGGTTAATGCTTCTTCCTGATGGGAAAATAGAGTGACCTGTGCCTGTCCCAACACCAAGAGCTAGTCTCTCATTGGTTCCCCGTCTTCCCGTTCATCCTCAGGACAAATTGCAACCTGTACGGAACAGGAGGTTAAAGGTGCTGATGCTCCAAGTAGGGAGATTGCTAGTAAAGTGGCTGGAATGGAGAACCCGAGCACAAGGAGATGAGAAATGAGGTGCGTTTTAGAAACCTTTCCCCATCACACGGTGTACCATCTTCTGGGTTTCTCATGCATGTTTTCGATGTAGGAAGATGCCCTTGAACCTGGAGATTTGGGACCCATGCGATGGGTAGCACGCAGTATTACTTTAAAGGGTCTGCGTTTGCTCACCCAACCTCACCAAACCTCTCAGCCCCAAGAGTGTCCACCCTTATGTCTCATCCAGCTGTGGGTCTAGATATGGTCAATCCAGGTTGCATCACAGCCCCTGAACGAATTGTGTAAGAATTTCTCTCTCTTTCCCTGTCTTTGTTTCATGGGTTTTTAAAAGTAATTTATTTTTATAATGGGGTTTAGCTGCTTTTCACGGCTGTGTTTATGCCGCTTTACACCCACTTGACACACTAACAGAGAGATATCAATACATAGGTTTTAAGATTATTACTAGTCAGATATATTCTTGTGCGGTGAATCGGGCGTGTTGAGTCCAGTTCTCTGAGCAAGGAGTAGGTCTTGTCTATTACATATTGGGTTTATGGAACGGTATCTGAGCTAATTTGAAACTCTTGTTTTATGTATCACCCCACCTCACCTTTCCCGTTAAGCAGCCATAGTGTGTTTTCTGCATGTGTGACTCTGTTCTGTTTTGTAATTCAGTTCAAGTGTAACGGTTTTTACATTCCCTCTATAAGTGACACCTTATGAGAAGTGTCCTTTTCTGTGTGACTTATTTCACTTAGAATCGTCTTACCTAAATCCACTCATCATGCTGCTACTAGCCTTGTGACATTGATTTCATGGCTGAGTGATATTCCATTGTACATAAGGACCACAACTTTTTGATCCATTTTTTGCTTTCCTGGGATATTTAAGGTGGAATGAAGTGGAGGTCCTTGTCAACAGAGCAGCCCTAAACTTTGGGGTGCTTGTGTCTTGCTGATTTTCAATTTTCCCACTTTATCCCCCCATGCGTGGAAGTGCCCTATGCTCTCTAAGCTGTGTTTTTTAGATGTTTCAGGACACACCGTACACTTCTCCAGAGTGGCTGTTGGCGATTTACATCCCGCCCATCAGTGTAGCAAGGCTCCCATTTCTCCTTGGCCTGTCCTGCATTTCTGGTTTTGACACTTTTTTCAGCATGGCCCTTTTGACCGATGGGAAGCGAGACTTCTTTGTAGCGCTGATTTGCCTTTCCAGGTTGCTTGGTTGGCCAAAAAGGGCGTATGCGTTTTTTCCTGAATATATTCAGGAAAAAACGCATACGCCCTTTTTGGCCAAGGGCATCATTGTCAACGTTTTGCCGCTTTTCATGTGCTTTAAAGGCGATTCGAATCTACCTCCTGAAATCTGTTTCCTGCAATTCTGCCTTGATTTCAAATCCTCTTCTTTGCCTTCCCTCAATATATTTGTGGACGAGAGTTATCATTTATAACTCTGCAGGTTTGTGAATTGCAGTGCCCTGAAGCTCCATTTTACAAGTCGCTTTCTTGGGAGCTGGCCGCAAAAGCGCAGGATGGCTTCAGGCCCTGTTCTGGTTCCGGGGGGCAGGCTGAGCCTGTGGTTAATTCTTCTTCCTGATGGGAAAATAGAGTGACCTGTGCCTGTCCCAACACCAAGAGGTAGTCTCTCATTGGTTCCCCGTCTTCCCGTTCATCCTCAGGACAAATTGCAACCTGTACGGAACAGGAGGTTAAAGGTGCTGATGCTCCAAGTAGGGAGATTGCTAGTAAAGTGGATGGAATGGCGAACCCGAGCACAAGGAGATGAGAAATGAGGTGCGTTTTAGAAACCTTTCCCCATCACACGGTGTACCATCTTCTGGGTTTCTCATGCATGTTTTCGATGTAGGAAGATGCCCTTGAACCTGGAGATTTGGGACCCATGCGATGGGTAGCACGCAGTATTACTTTAAAGGGTCTGCGTTTGCTCACCCAACCTCACCAAACCTCTCAGCCCCAAGAGTGTCCACCCTTATGTCTCATCCAGCTGTGGGTCTAGATATGGTCAATCCAGGTTGCATCACAGCCCCTGAACGAATTGTGTAAGAATTTCTCTCTCTTTCCCTGTCTTTGTTTCATGGGTTTTTAAAAGTAATTTATTTTTATAATGGGGTTTAGCTGCTTTTCACGGCTGTGTTTATGCCGCTTTACACCCACTTGACACACTAACAGAGAGATATCAATACATAGGTTTTAAGATTATTACTAGTCAGATATATTCTTGTGCGGTGAATCGGGCGTGTTGAGTCCAGTTCTCTGAGCAAGGAGTAGGTCTTGTCTATTACATATTGGGTTTATGGAACGGTATCTGAGCTAATTTGAAACTCTTGTTTTATGTATCACCCCACCTCACCTTTCCCGTTAAGCAGCCATAGTGTGTTTTCTGCATGTGTGACTCTGTTCTGTTTTGTAATTCAGTTCAAGTGTAACGGTTTTTACATTCCCTCTATAAGTGACACCTTATGAGAAGTGTCCTTTTCTGTGTGACTTATTTCACTTAGAATCGTCTTACCTAAATCCACTCATCATGCTGCTACTAGCCTTATGACATTGATTTCATGGCTGAGTGATATTCCATTGTACATAAGGACCACAACTTTTTGATCCATTTTTCGCTTTCCTGGGATATTTAAGGTGGAATGAAGTGGAGGTCCTTGTCAACAGAGCAGCCCTAAACTTTGGGGTGCTTGTGTCTTGCTGATTTTCAATTTTCCCACTTTATCCCCCCATGCGTGGAAGTGCCCTATGCTCTCTAAGCTGTGTTTTTTAGATGTTTCAGGACACACCGTACACTTCTCCAGAGTGGCTGTTGGCGATTTACATCCCGCCCATCAGTGTAGCAAGGCTCCCATTTCTCCATGGCCTGTCCTGCATTTCTGGTTTTGACACTTTTTTCAGCATGGCCCTTTTGACCGATGGGAAGCGAGACTTCTTTGTAGCGCTGATTTGCCTTTCCAGGTTGCTTGGTTGGCCAAAAAGGGCGTATGCGTTTTTTCCTGAATATATTCAGGAAAAAACGCATACGCCCTTTTTGGCCAAGGGCATCATTGTCAACGTTTTGCCGCTTTTCATGTGCTTTAAAGGCGATTCGAATCTACCTCCTGAAATCTGTTTCCTGCAATTCTGCCTTGATTTCAAATCCTCTTCTTTGCCTTCCCTCAATATATTTGTGGACGAGAGTTATCATTTATAACTCTGCAGGTTTGTGAATTGCAGTGCCCTGAAGCTCCATTTTACAAGTCGCTTTTCTGGGAGCTGGCCGCAAAAGCGCAGGATGGCTTCAGGCCCTGTTCTGGTTCCGGGGGGCAGGCTGAGCCTGTGGTTAATTCTTCTTCCTGATGGGAAAATAGAGTGACCTGTGCCTGTCCCAACACCAAGAGCTAGTCTCTCATTGGTTCCCCGTCTTCCCGTTCATCCTCAGGACAAATTGCAACCTGTACGGAACAGGAGGTTAAAGGTGCTGATGCTCCAAGTAGGGAGATTGCTAGTAAAGTGGCTGGAATGGAGAACCCGAGCACAAGGAGATGAGAAATGAGGTGCGTTTTAGAAACCTTTCCCCATCACACGGTGTACCATCTTCTGGGTTTCTCATGCATGTTTTCGATGTAGGAAGATGCCCTTGAACCTGGAGATTTGGGACCCATGCGATGGGTAGCACGCAGTATTACTTTAAAGGGTCTGCGTTTGCTCACCCAACCTCACCAAACCTCTCAGCCCCAAGAGTGTCCACCCTTATGTCTCATCCAGCTGTGGGTCTAGATATGGTCAATCCAGGTTGCATCACAGCCCCTGAACGAATTGTGTAAGAATTTCTCTCTCTTTCCCTGTCTTTGTTTCATGGGTTTTTAAAAGTAATTTATTTTTATAATGGGGTTTAGCTGCTTTTCACGGCTGTGTTTATGCCGCTTTACACCCACTTGACACACTAACAGAGAGATATCAATACATAGGTTTTAAGATTATTACTAGTCAGATATATTCTTGTGCGGTGAATCGGGCGTGTTGAGTCCAGTTCTCTGAGCAAGGAGTAGGTCTTGTCTATTACATATTGGGTTTATGGAACGGTATCTGAGCTAATTTGAAACTCTTGTTTTATGTATCACCCCACCTCACCTTTCCCGTTAAGCAGCCATAGTGTGTTTTCTGCATGTGTGACTCTGTTCTGTTTTGTAATTCAGTTCAAGTGTAACGGTTTTTACATTCCCTCTATAAGTGACACCTTATGAGAAGTGTCCTTTTCTGTGTGACTTATTTCACTTAGAATCGTCTTACCTAAATCCACTCATCATGCTGCTACTAGCCTTATGACATTGATTTCATGGCTGAGTGATATTCCATTGTACATAAGGACCACAACTTTTTGATCCATTTTTCGCTTTCCTGGGATATTTAAGGTGGAATGAAGTGGAGGTCCTTGTCAACAGAGCAGCCCTAAACTTTGGGGTGCTTGTGTCTTGCTGATTTTCAATTTTCCCACTTTATCCCCCCATGCGTGGAAGTGCCCTATGCTCTCTAAGCTGTGTTTTTTAGATGTTTCAGGACACACCGTACACTTCTCCAGAGTGGCTGTTGGCGATTTACATCCCGCCCATCAGTGTAGCAAGGCTCCCATTTCTCCATGGCCTGTCCTGCATTTCTGGTTTTGACACTTTTTTCAGCATGGCCCTTTTGACCGATGGGAAGCGAGACTTCTTTGTAGCGCTGATTTGCCTTTCCAGGTTGCTTGGTTGGCCAAAAAGGGCGTATGCGTTTTTTCCTGAATATATTCAGGAAAAAACGCATACGCCCTTTTTGGCCAAGGGCATCATTGTCAACGTTTTGCCGCTTTTCATGTGCTTTAAAGGCGATTCGAATCTACCTCCTGAAATCTGTTTCCTGCAATTCTGCCTTGATTTCAAATCCTCTTCTTTGCCTTCCCTCAATATATTTGTGGACGAGAGTTATCATTTATAACTCTGCAGGTTTGTGAATTGCAGTGCCCTGAAGCTCCATTTTACAAGTCGCTTTTCTGGGAGCTGGCCGCAAAAGCGCAGGATGGCTTCAGGCCCTGTTCTGGTTCCGGGGGGCAGGCTGAGCCTGTGGTTAAT
Source organism: Balaenoptera physalus (assembly GCF_965194825.1). Taxonomy (NCBI): domain Eukaryota; kingdom Metazoa; phylum Chordata; class Mammalia; order Artiodactyla; family Balaenopteridae; genus Balaenoptera; species Balaenoptera physalus. The sequence continues at coordinate 749,283 of NW_028126328.1, read as the reverse complement.
TCTTCTTCCTGATGGGAAAATAGAGTGACCTGTGCCTGTCCCAACACCAAGAGCTAGTCTCTCATTGGTTCCCCGTCTTCCCGTTCATCCTCAGGACAAATTGCAACCTGTACGGAACAGGAGGTTAAAGGTGCTGATGCTCCAAGTAGGGAGATTGCTAGTAAAGTGGCTGGAATGGAGAACCCGAGCACAAGGAGATGAGAAATGAGGTGCGTTTTAGAAACCTTTCCCCATCACACGGTGTACCATCTTCTGGGTTTCTCATGCATGTTTTCGATGTAGGAAGATGCCCTTGAACCTGGAGATTTGGGACCCATGCGATGGGTAGCACGCAGTATTACTTTAAAGGGTCTGCGTTTGCTCACCCAACCTCACCAAACCTCTCAGCCCCAAGAGTGTCCACCCTTATGTCTCATCCAGCTGAGGTTCTAGATATGGTCAATCCAGGTTGCATCACAGCCCCTGAACGAATTGTGTAAGAATTTCTCTCTCTTTCCCTGTCTTTGTTTCATGGGTTTTTAAAAGTAATTTATTTTTATAATGGGGTTTAGCTGCTTTTCACGGCTGTGTTTATGCCGCTTTACACCCACTTGACACACTAACAGAGAGATATCAATACATAGGTTTTAAGATTATTACTAGTCAGATATATTCTTGTGCGGTGAATCGGGCGTGTTGAGTCCAGTTCTCTGAGCAAGGAGTAGGTCTTGTCTATTACATATTGGGTTTAAGGAACGGTATCTGAGCTAATTTGAAACTCTTGTTTTATGTATCACCCCACCTCACCTTTCCCGTTAAGCAGCCATAGTGTGTTTTCTGCATGTGTGACTCTGTTCTGTTTTGTAATTCAGTTCAAGTGTAACGGTTTTTACATTCCCTCTATAAGTGACACCTTATGAGAAGTGTCCTTTTCTGTGTGACTTATTTCACTTAGAATCGTCTTACCTAAATCCACTCATCATGCTGCTACTAGCCTTATGACATTGATTTCATGGCTGAGTGATATTCCATTGTACATAAGGACCACAACTTTTTGATCCATTTTTCGCTTTCCTGGGATATTTAAGGTGGAATGAAGTGGAGGTCCTTGTCAACAGAGCAGCCCTAAACTTTGGGGTGCTTGTGTCTTGCTGATTTTCAATTTTCCCACTTTATCCCCCCATGCGTGGAAGTGCCCTATGCTCTCTAAGCTGTGTTTTTTAGATGTTTCAGGACACACCGTACACTTCTCCAGAGTGGCTGTTGGCGATTTACATCCCGCCCATCAGTGTAGCAAGGCTCCCATTTCTCCTTGGCCTGTCCTGCATTTCTGGTTTTGACACTTTTTTCAGCATGGCCCTTTTGACCGATGGGAAGCGAGACTTCTTTGTAGCGCTGATTTGCCTTTCCAGGTTGCTTGGTTGGCCAAAAAGGGCGTATGCGTTTTTTCCTGAATATATTCAGGAAAAAACGCATACGCCCTTTTTGGCCAAGGGCATCATTGTCAACGTTTTGCCGCTTTTCATGTGCTTTAAAGGCGATTCGAATCTACCTCCTGAAATCTGTTTCCTGCAATTCTGCCTTGATTTCAAATCCTCTTCTTTGCCTTCCCTCAATATATTTGTGGACGAGAGTTATCATTTATAACTCTGCAGGTTTGTGAATTGCAGTGCCCTGAAGCTCCATTTTACAAGTCGCTTTCTTGGGAGCTGGCCGCAAAAGCGCAGGATGGCTTCAGGCCCTGTTCTGGTTCCGGGGGGCAGGCTGAGCCTGTGGTTAATTCTTCTTCCTGATGGGAAAATAGAGTGACCTGTGCCTGTCCCAACACCAAGAGCTAGTCTCTCATTGGTTCCCCGTCTTCCCGTTCATCCTCAGGACAAATTGCAACCTGTACGGAACAGGAGGTTAAAGGTGCTGATGCTCCAAGTAGGGAGATTGCTAGTAAAGTGGATGGAATGGCGAACCCGAGCACAAGGAGATGAGAAATGAGGTGCGTTTTAGAAACCTTTCCCCATCACACGGTGTACCATCTTCTGGGTTTCTCATGCATGTTTTCGATGTAGGAAGATGCCCTTGAACCTGGAGATTTGGGACCCATGCGATGGGTAGCACGCAGTATTACTTTAAAGGGTCTGCGTTTGCTCACCCAACCTCACCAAACCTCTCAGCCCCAAGAGTGTCCACCCTTATGTCTCATCCAGCTGTGGGTCTAGATATGGTCAATCCAGGTTGCATCACAGCCCCTGAACGAATTGTGTAAGAATTTCTCTCTCTTTCCCTGTCTTTGTTTCATGGGTTTTTAAAAGTAATTTATTTTTATAATGGGGTTTAGCTGCTTTTCACGGCTGTGTTTATGCCGCTTTACACCCACTTGACACACTAACAGAGAGATATCAATACATAGGTTTTAAGATTATTACTAGTCAGATATATTCTTGTGCGGTGAATCGGGCGTGTTGAGTCCAGTTCTCTGAGCAAGGAGTAGGTCTTGTCTATTACATATTGGGTTTATGGAACGGTATCTGAGCTAATTTGAAACTCTTGTTTTATGTATCACCCCACCTCACCTTTCCCGTTAAGCAGCCATAGTGTGTTTTCTGCATGTGTGACTCTGTTCTGTTTTGTAATTCAGTTCAAGTGTAACGGTTTTTACATTCCCTCTATAAGTGACACCTTATGAGAAGTGTCCTTTTCTGTGTGACTTATTTCACTTAGAATCGTCTTACCTAAATCCACTCATCATGCTGCTACTAGCCTTATGACATTGATTTCATGGCTGAGTGATATTCCATTGTACATAAGGACCACAACTTTTTGATCCATTTTTCGCTTTCCTGGGATATTTAAGGTGGAATAAAGTGGAGGTCCTTGTCAACAGAGCAGCCCTAAACTTTGGGGTGCTTGTGTCTTGCTGATTTTCAATTTTCCCACTTTATCCCCCCATGCGTGGAAGTGCCCTATGCTCTCTAAGCTGTGTTTTTTAGATGTTTCAGGACACACCGTACACTTCTCCAGAGTGGCTGTTGGCGATTTACATACCGCCCATCAGTGTAGCAAGGCTCCCATTTCTCCATGGCCTGTCCTGCATTTCTGGTTTTGACACTTTTTTCAGCATGGCCCTTTTGACCGATGGGAAGCGAGACTTCTTTGTAGCGCTGATTTGCCTTTCCAGGTTGCTTGGTTGGCCAAAAAGGGCGTATGCGTTTTTTCCTGAATATATTCAGGAAAAAACGCATACGCCCTTTTTGGCCAAGGGCATCATTGTCAACGTTTTGCCGCTTTTCATGTGCTTTAAAGGCGATTCGAATCTACCTCCTGAAATCTGTTTCCTGCAATTCTGCCTTGATTTCAAATCCTCTTCTTTGCCTTCCCTCAATATATTTGTGGACGAGAGTTATCATTTATAACTCTGCAGGTTTGTGAATTGCAGTGCCCTGAAGCTCCATTTTACAAGTCGCTTTTCTGGGAGCTGGCCGCAAAAGCGCAGGATGGCTTCAGGCCCTGTTCTGGTTCCGGGGGGCAGGCTGAGCCTGTGGTTAATTCTTCTTCCTGATGGGAAAATAGAGTGACCTGTGCCTGTCCCAACACCAAGAGCTAGTCTCTCATTGGTTCCCCGTCTTCCCGTTCATCCTCAGGACAAATTGCAACCTGTACGGAACAGGAGGTTAAAGGTGCTGATGCTCCAAGTAGGGAGATTGCTAGTAAAGTGGCTGGAATGGAGAACCCGAGCACAAGGAGATGAGAAATGAGGTGCGTTTTAGAAACCTTTCCCCATCACACGGTGTACCATCTTCTGGGTTTCTCATGCATGTTTTCGATGTAGGAAGATGCCCTTGAACCTGGAGATTTGGGACCCATGCGATGGGTAGCACGCAGTATTACTTTAAAGGGTCTGCGTTTGCTCACCCAACCTCACCAAACCTCTCAGCCCCAAGAGTGTCCACCCTTATGTCTCATCCAGCTGTGGGTCTAGATATGGTCAATCCAGGTTGCATCACAGCCCCTGAACGAATTGTGTAAGAATTTCTCTCTCTTTCCCTGTCTTTGTTTCATGGGTTTTTAAAAGTAATTTATTTTTATAATGGGGTTTAGCTGCTTTTCACGGCTGTGTTTATGCCGCTTTACACCCACTTGACACACTAACAGAGAGATATCAATACATAGGTTTTAAGATTATTACTAGTCAGATATATTCTTGTGCGGTGAATCGGGCGTGTTGAGTCCAGTTCTCTGAGCAAGGAGTAGGTCTTGTCTATTACATATTGGGTTTATGGAACGGTATCTGAGCTAATTTGAAACTCTTGTTTTATGTATCACCCCACCTCACCTTTCCCGTTAAGCAGCCATAGTGTGTTTTCTGCATGTGTGACTCTGTTCTGTTTTGTAATTCAGTTCAAGTGTAACGGTTTTTACATTCCCTCTATAAGTGACACCTTATGAGAAGTGTCCTTTTCTGTGTGACTTATTTCACTTAGAATCGTCTTACCTAAATCCACTCATCATGCTGCTACTAGCCTTGTGACATTGATTTCATGGCTGAGTGATATTCCATTGTACATAAGGACCACAACTTTTTGATCCATTTTTTGCTTTCCTGGGATATTTAAGGTGGAATGAAGTGGAGGTCCTTGTCAACAGAGCAGCCCTAAACTTTGGGGTGCTTGTGTCTTGCTGATTTTCAATTTTCCCACTTTATCCCCCCATGCGTGGAAGTGCCCTATGCTCTCTAAGCTGTGTTTTTTAGATGTTTCAGGACACACCGTACACTTCTCCAGAGTGGCTGTTGGCGATTTACATCCCGCCCATCAGTGTAGCAAGGCTCCCATTTCTCCTTGGCCTGTCCTGCATTTCTGGTTTTGACACTTTTTTCAGCATGGCCCTTTTGACCGATGGGAAGCGAGACTTCTTTGTAGCGCTGATTTGCCTTTCCAGGTTGCTTGGTTGGCCAAAAAGGGCGTATGCGTTTTTTCCTGAATATATTCAGGAAAAAACGCATACGCCCTTTTTGGCCAAGGGCATCATTGTCAACGTTTTGCCGCTTTTCATGTGCTTTAAAGGCGATTCGAATCTACCTCCTGAAATCTGTTTCCTGCAATTCTGCCTTGATTTCAAATCCTCTTCTTTGCCTTCCCTCAATATATTTGTGGACGAGAGTTATCATTTATAACTCTGCAGGTTTGTGAATTGCAGTGCCCTGAAGCTCCATTTTACAAGTCGCTTTCTTGGGAGCTGGCCGCAAAAGCGCAGGATGGCTTCAGGCCCTGTTCTGGTTCCGGGGGGCAGGCTGAGCCTGTGGTTAATTCTTCTTCCTGATGGGAAAATAGAGTGACCTGTGCCTGTCCCAACACCAAGAGGTAGTCTCTCATTGGTTCCCCGTCTTCCCGTTCATCCTCAGGACAAATTGCAACCTGTACGGAACAGGAGGTTAAAGGTGCTGATGCTCCAAGTAGGGAGATTGCTAGTAAAGTGGATGGAATGGCGAACCCGAGCACAAGGAGATGAGAAATGAGGTGCGTTTTAGAAACCTTTCCCCATCACACGGTGTACCATCTTCTGGGTTTCTCATGCATGTTTTCGATGTAGGAAGATGCCCTTGAACCTGGAGATTTGGGACCCATGCGATGGGTAGCACGCAGTATTACTTTAAAGGGTCTGCGTTTGCTCACCCAACCTCACCAAACCTCTCAGCCCCAAGAGTGTCCACCCTTATGTCTCATCCAGCTGTGGGTCTAGATATGGTCAATCCAGGTTGCATCACAGCCCCTGAACGAATTGTGTAAGAATTTCTCTCTCTTTCCCTGTCTTTGTTTCATGGGTTTTTAAAAGTAATTTATTTTTATAATGGGGTTTAGCTGCTTTTCACGGCTGTGTTTATGCCGCTTTACACCCACTTGACACACTAACAGAGAGATATCAATACATAGGTTTTAAGATTATTACTAGTCAGATATATTCTTGTGCGGTGAATCGGGCGTGTTGAGTCCAGTTCTCTGAGCAAGGAGTAGGTCTTGTCTATTACATATTGGGTTTATGGAACGGTATCTGAGCTAATTTGAAACTCTTGTTTTATGTATCACCCCACCTCACCTTTCCCGTTAAGCAGCCATAGTGTGTTTTCTGCATGTGTGACTCTGTTCTGTTTTGTAATTCAGTTCAAGTGTAACGGTTTTTACATTCCCTCTATAAGTGACACCTTATGAGAAGTGTCCTTTTCTGTGTGACTTATTTCACTTAGAATCGTCTTACCTAAATCCACTCATCATGCTGCTACTAGCCTTATGACATTGATTTCATGGCTGAGTGATATTCCATTGTACATAAGGACCACAACTTTTTGATCCATTTTTCGCTTTCCTGGGATATTTAAGGTGGAATGAAGTGGAGGTCCTTGTCAACAGAGCAGCCCTAAACTTTGGGGTGCTTGTGTCTTGCTGATTTTCAATTTTCCCACTTTATCCCCCCATGCGTGGAAGTGCCCTATGCTCTCTAAGCTGTGTTTTTTAGATGTTTCAGGACACACCGTACACTTCTCCAGAGTGGCTGTTGGCGATTTACATCCCGCCCATCAGTGTAGCAAGGCTCCCATTTCTCCATGGCCTGTCCTGCATTTCTGGTTTTGACACTTTTTTCAGCATGGCCCTTTTGACCGATGGGAAGCGAGACTTCTTTGTAGCGCTGATTTGCCTTTCCAGGTTGCTTGGTTGGCCAAAAAGGGCGTATGCGTTTTTTCCTGAATATATTCAGGAAAAAACGCATACGCCCTTTTTGGCCAAGGGCATCATTGTCAACGTTTTGCCGCTTTTCATGTGCTTTAAAGGCGATTCGAATCTACCTCCTGAAATCTGTTTCCTGCAATTCTGCCTTGATTTCAAATCCTCTTCTTTGCCTTCCCTCAATATATTTGTGGACGAGAGTTATCATTTATAACTCTGCAGGTTTGTGAATTGCAGTGCCCTGAAGCTCCATTTTACAAGTCGCTTTTCTGGGAGCTGGCCGCAAAAGCGCAGGATGGCTTCAGGCCCTGTTCTGGTTCCGGGGGGCAGGCTGAGCCTGTGGTTAATTCTTCTTCCTGATGGGAAAATAGAGTGACCTGTGCCTGTCCCAACACCAAGAGCTAGTCTCTCATTGGTTCCCCGTCTTCCCGTTCATCCTCAGGACAAATTGCAACCTGTACGGAACAGGAGGTTAAAGGTGCTGATGCTCCAAGTAGGGAGATTGCTAGTAAAGTGGCTGGAATGGAGAACCCGAGCACAAGTAGATGAGAAATGAGGTGCGTTTTAGAAACCTTTCCCCATCACACGGTGTACCATCTTCTGGGTTTCTCATGCATGTTTTCGATGTAGGAAGATGCCCTTGAACCTGGAGATTTGGGACCCATGCGATGGGTAGCACGCAGTATTACTTTAAAGGGTCTGCGTTTGCTCACCCAACCTCACCAAACCTCTCAGCCCCAAGAGTGTCCACCCTTATGTCTCATCCAGCTGTGGGTCTAGATATGGTCAATCCAGGTTGCATCACAGCCCCTGAACGAATTGTGTAAGAATTTCTCTCTCTTTCCCTGTCTTTGTTTCATGGGTTTTTAAAAGTAATTTATTTTTATAATGGGGTTTAGCTGCTTTTCACGGCTGTGTTTATGCCGCTTTACACCCACTTGACACACTAACAGAGAGATATCAATACATAGGTTTTAAGATTATTACTAGTCAGATATATTCTTGTGCGGTGAATCGGGCGTGTTGAGTCCAGTTCTCTGAGCAAGGAGTAGGTCTTGTCTATTACATATTGGGTTTATGGAACGGTATCTGAGCTAATTTGAAACTCTTGTTTTATGTATCACCCCACCTCACCTTTCCCGTTAAGCAGCCATAGTGTGTTTTCTGCATGTGTGACTCTGTTCTGTTTTGTAATTCAGTTCAAGTGTAACGGTTTTTACATTCCCTCTATAAGTGACACCTTATGAGAAGTGTCCTTTTCTGTGTGACTTATTTCACTTAGAATCGTCTTACCTAAATCCACTCATCATGCTGCTACTAGCCTTATGACATTGATTTCATGGCTGAGTGATATTCCATTGTACATAAGGACCACAACTTTTTGATCCATTTTTCGCTTTCCTGGGATATTTAAGGTGGAATGAAGTGGAGGTCCTTGTCAACAGAGCAGCCCTAAACTTTGGGGTGCTTGTGTCTTGCTGATTTTCAATTTTCCCACTTTATCCCCCCATGCGTGGAAGTGCCCTATGCTCTCTAAGCTGTGTTTTTTAGATGTTTCAGGACACACCGTACACTTCTCCAGAGTGGCTGTTGGCGATTTACATCCCGCCCATCAGTGTAGCAAGGCTCCCATTTCTCCATGGCCTGTCCTGCATTTCTGGTTTTGACACTTTTTTCAGCATGGCCCTTTTGACCGATGGGAAGCGAGACTTCTTTGTAGCGCTGATTTGCCTTTCCAGGTTGCTTGGTTGGCCAAAAAGGGCGTATGCGTTTTTTCCTGAATATATTCAGGAAAAAACGCATACGCCCTTTTTGGCCAAGGGCATCCTTGTCAACGTTTTGCCGCTTTTCATGTGCTTTAAAGGCGATTCGAATCTACCTCCTGAAATCTGTTTCCTGCAATTCTGCCTTGATTTCAAATCCTCTTCTTTGCCTTCCCTCAATATATTTGTGGACGAGAGTTATCATTTATAACTCTGCAGGTTTGTGAATTGCAGTGCCCTGAAGCTCCATTTTACAAGTCGCTTTTCTGGGAGCTGGCCGCAAAAGCGCAGGATGGCTTCAGGCCCTGTTCTGGTTCCGGGGGGCAGGCTGAGCCTGTGGTTAATTCTTCTTCCTGATGGGAAAATAGAGTGACCTGTGCCTGTCCCAACACCAAGAGCTAGTCTCTCATTGGTTCACCGTCTTCCCGTTCATCCTCAGGACAAATTGCAACCTGTACGGAACAGGAGGTTAAAGGTGCTGATGCTCCAAGTAGGGAGATTGCTAGTAAAGTGGCTGGAATGGAGAACCCGAGCACAAGGAGATGAGAAATGAGGTGCGTTTTAGAAACCTTTCCCCATCACACGGTGTACCATCTTCTGGGTTTCTCATGCATGTTTTCGATGTAGGAAGATGCCCTTGAACCTGGAGATTTGGGACCCATGCGATGGGTAGCACGCAGTATTACTTTAAAGGGTCTGCGTTTGCTCACCCAACCTCACCAAACCTCTCAGCCCCAAGAGTGTCCACCCTTATGTCTCATCCAGCTGTGGGTCTAGATATGGTCAATCCAGGTTGCATCACAGCCCCTGAACGAATTGTGTAAGAATTTCTCTCTCTTTCCCTGTCTTTGTTTCATGGGTTTTTAAAAGTAATTTATTTTTATAATGGGGTTTAGCTGCTTTTCACGGCTGTGTTTATGCCGCTTTACACCCACTTGACACACTAACAGAGAGATATCAATACATAGGTTTTAAGATTATTACTAGTCCGATATATTCTTGTGCGGTGAATCGGTCGTGTTGAGTCCAGTTCTCTGAGCAAGGAGTAGGTCTTTTCTATTACATATTGGGTTGATGGAACGGTATCTGAGCTAATTTGAAGCTCTTGTTTTATGTATCACCCCACCTCACCTTTCCCGTTAAGCAGCCATAGTGTGTTTTCTGCATGTGTGACTCTGTTCTGTTTTGTAATTCAGTTCAAGTGTAACGGTTTTTACATTCCCTCTATAAGTGACACCTTATGAGAAGTGTCCTTTTCTGTGTGACTTATTTCACTTAGAATCGTCTTACCTAAATCCACTCATCATGCTGCTACTAGCCTTATGACATTGATTTCATGGCTGAGTGATATTCCCTTGTACATAAGGACCACAACTTTTTGATCCATTTTTCGCTTTCCTGGGATATTTAAGGTGGAATGAAGTGGAGGTCCTTGTCAACAGAGCAGCCCTAAACTTTGGGGTGCTTGTGTCTTGCTGATTTTCAATTTTCCCACTTTATCCCCCCATGCGTGGAAGTGCCCTATGCTCTCTAAGCTGTGTTTTTTAGATGTTTCAGGACACACCGTACACTTCTCCAGAGTGGCTGTTGGCGATTTACATCCCGCCCATCAGTGTAGCAAGGCTCCCATTTCTCCATGGCCTGTCCTGCATTTCTGGTTTTGACACTTTTTTCAGCATGGCCCTTTTGACCGATGGGAAGCGAGACTTCTTTGTAGCGCTGATTTGCCTTTCCAGGTTGCTTGGTTGGCCAAAAAGGGCGTATGGTTTTTTCCTGAATATATTCAGGAAAAAACGCATACGCCCTTTTTGGCCAAGGGCATCATTGTCAACGTTTTGCCGCTTTTCATGTGCTTTAAAGGCGATTCGAATCTACCTCCTGAAATCTGTTTCCTGCAATTCTGCCTTGATTTCAAATCCTCTTCTTTGCCTTCCCTCAATATATTTGTGGACGAGAGTTATCATTTATAACTCTGCAGGTTTGTGAATTGCAGTGCCCTGAAGCTCCATTTTACAAGTCGCTTTTCTGGGAGCTGGCCGCAAAAGCGCAGGATGGCTTCAGGCCCTGTTCTGGTTCCGGGGGGCAGGCTGAGCCTGTGGTTAATTCTTCTTCCTGATGGGAAAATAGAGTGACCTGTGCCTGTCCCAACACCAAGAGCTAGTCTCTCATTGGTTCCCCGTCTTCCCGTTCATCCTCAGGACAAATTGCAACCTGTACGGAACAGGAGGTTAAAGGTGCTGATGCTCCAAGTAGGGAGATTGCTAGTAAAGTGGCTGGAATGGAGAACCCGAGCACAAGTAGATGAGAAATGAGGTGCGTTTTAGAAACCTTTCCCCATCACACGGTGTACCATCTTCTGGGTTTCTCATGCATGTTTTCGATGTAGGAAGATGCCCTTGAACCTGGAGATTTGGGACCCATGCGATGGGTAGCACGCAGTATTACTTTAAAGGGTCTGCGTTTGCTCACCCAACCTCACCAAACCTCTCAGCCCCAAGAGTGTCCACCCTTATGTCTCATCCAGCTGTGGGTCTAGATATGGTCAATCCAGGTTGCATCACAGCCCCTGAACGAATTGTGTAAGAATTTCTCTCTCTTTCCCTGTCTTTGTTTCATGGGTTTTTAAAAGTAATTTATTTTTATAATGGGGTTTAGCTGCTTTTCACGGCTGTGTTTATGCCGCTTTACACCCACTTGACACACTAACAGAGAGATATCAATACATAGGTTTTAAGATTATTACTAGTCAGATATATTCTTGTGCGGTGAATCGGGCGTGTTGAGTCCAGTTCTCTGAGCAAGGAGTAGGTCTTGTCTATTACATATTGGGTTTATGGAACGGTATCTGAGCTAATTTGAAACTCTTGTTTTATGTATCACCCCACCTCACCTTTCCCGTTAAGCAGCCATAGTGTGTTTTCTGCATGTGTGACTCTGTTCTGTTTTGTAATTCAGTTCAAGTGTAACGGTTTTTACATTCCCTCTATAAGTGACACCTTATGAGAAGTGTCCTTTTCTGTGTGACTTATTTCACTTAGAATCGTCTTACCTAAATCCACTCATCATGCTGCTACTAGCCTTATGACATTGATTTCATGGCTGAGTGATATTCCATTGTACATAAGGACCACAACTTTTTGATCCATTTTTCGCTTTCCTGGGATATTTAAGGTGGAATGAAGTGGAGGTCCTTGTCAACAGAGCAGCCCTAAACTTTGGGGTGCTTGTGTCTTGCTGATTTTCAATTTTCCCACTTTATCCCCCCATGCGTGGAAGTGCCCTATGCTCTCTAAGCTGTGTTTTTTAGATGTTTCAGGACACACCGTACACTTCTCCAGAGTGGCTGTTGGCGATTTACATCCCGCCCATCAGTGTAGCAAGGCTCCCATTTCTCCATGGCCTGTCCTGCATTTCTGGTTTTGACACTTTTTTCAGCATGGCCCTTTTGACCGATGGGAAGCGAGACTTCTTTGTAGCGCTGATTTGCCTTTCCAGGTTGCTTGGTTGGCCAAAAAGGGCGTATGCGTTTTTTCCTGAATATATTCAGGAAAAAACGCATACGCCCTTTTTGGCCAAGGGCATCATTGTCAACGTTTTGCCGCTTTTCATGTGCTTTAAAGGCGATTCGAATCTACCTCCTGAAATCTGTTTCCTGCAATTCTGCCTTGATTTCAAATCCTCTTCTTTGCCTTCCCTCAATATATTTGTGGACGAGAGTTATCATTTATAACTCTGCAGGTTTGTGAATTGCAGTGCCCTGAAGCTCCATTTTACAAGTCGCTTTTCTGGGAGCTGGCCGCAAAAGCGCAGGATGGCTTCAGGCCCTGTTCTGGTTCCGGGGGGCAGGCTGAGCCTGTGGTTAATTCTTCTTCCTGATGGGAAAATAGAGTGACCTGTGCCTGTCCCAACACCAAGAGCTAGTCTCTCATTGGTTCCCCGTCTTCCCGTTCATCCTCAGGACAAATTGCAACCTGTACGGAACAGGAGGTTAAAGGTGCTGATGCTCCAAGTAGGGAGATTGCTAGTAAAGTGGCTGGAATGGAGAACCCGAGCACAAGGAGATGAGAAATGAGGTGCGTTTTAGAAACCTTTCCCCATCACACGGTGTACCATCTTCTGGGTTTCTCATGCATGTTTTCGATGTAGGAAGATGCCCTTGAACCTGGAGATTTGGGACCCATGCGATGGGTAGCACGCAGTATTACTTTAAAGGGTCTGCGTTTGCTCACCCAACCTCACCAAACCTCTCAGCCCCAAGAGTGTCCACCCTTATGTCTCATCCAGCTGTGGGTCTAGATATGGTCAATCCAGGTTGCATCACAGCCCCTGAACGAATTGTGTAAGAATTTCTCTCTCTTTCCCTGTCTTTGTTTCATGGGTTTTTAAAAGTAATTTATTTTTATAATGGGGTTTAGCTGCTTTTCACGGCTGTGTTTATGCCGCTTTACACCCACTTGACACACTAACAGAGAGATATCAATACATAGGTTTTCAGATTATTACTAGTCAGATATATTCTTGTGCGGTGAATCGGGCGTGTTGAGTCCAGTTCTCTGAGCAAGGAGTAGGTCTTGTCTATTACATATTGGGTTTATGGAACGGTATCTGAGCTAATTTGAAACTCTTGTTTTATGTATCACCCCACCTCACCTTTCCCGTTAAGCAGCCATAGTGTGTTTTCTGCATGTGTGACTCTGTTCTGTTTTGTAATTCAGTTCAAGTGTAACGGTTTTTACATTCCCTCTATAAGTGACACCTTATGAGAAGTGTCCTTTTCTGTGTGACTTATTTCACTTAGAATCGTCTTACCTAAATCCACTCATCATGCTGCTACTAGCCTTATGACATTGATTTCATGGCTGAGTGATATTCCATTGTACATAAGGACCACAACTTTTTGATCCATTTTTCGCTTTCCTGGGATATTTAAGGTGGAATGAAGTGGAGGTCCTTGTCAACAGAGCAGCCCTAAACTTTGGGGTGCTTGTGTCTTGCTGATTTTCAATTTTCCCACTTTATCCCCCCATGCGTGGAAGTGCCCTATGCTCTCTAAGCTGTGTTTTTTAGATGTTTCAGGACACACCGTACACTTCTCCAGAGTGGCTGTTGGCGATTTACATCCCGCCCATCAGTGTAGCAAGGCTCCCATTTCTCCATGGCCTGTCCTGCATTTCTGGTTTTGACACTTTTTTCAGCATGGCCCTTTTGACCGATGGGAAGCGAGACTTCTTTGTAGCGCTGATTTGCCTTTCCAGGTTGCTTGGTTGGCCAAAAAGGGCGTATGCGTTTTTTCCTGAATATATTCAGGAAAAAACGCATACGCCCTTTTTGGCCAAGGGCATCATTGTCAACGTTTTGCCGCTTTTCATGTGCTTTAAAGGCGATTCGAATCTACCTCCTGAAATCTGTTTCCTGCAATTCTGCCTTGATTTCAAATCCTCTTCTTTGCCTTCCCTCAATATATTTGTGGACGAGAGTTATCATTTATAACTCTGCAGGTTTGTGAATTGCAGTGCCCTGAAGCTCCATTTTACAAGTCGCTTTTCTGGGAGCTGGCCGCAAAAGCGCAGGATGGCTTCAGGCCCTGTTCTGGTTCCGGGGGGCAGGCTGAGCCTGTGGTTAATTCTTCTTCCTGATGGGAAAATAGAGTGACCTGTGCCTGTCCCAACACCAAGAGCTAGTCTCTCATTGGTTCCCCGTCTTCCCGTTCATCCTCAGGACAAATTGCAACCTGTACGGAACAGGAGGTTAAAGGTGCTGATGCTCCAAGTAGGGAGATTGCTAGTAAAGTGGCTGGAATGGAGAACCCGAGCACAAGTAGATGAGAAATGAGGTGCGTTTTAGAAACCTTTCCCCATCACACGGTGTACCATCTTCTGGGTTTCTCATGCATGTTTTCGATGTAGGAAGATGCCCTTGAACCTGGAGATTTGGGACCCATGCGATGGGTAGCACGCAGTATTACTTTAAAGGGTCTGCGTTTGCTCACCCAACCTCACCAAACCTCTCAGCCCCAAGAGTGTCCACCCTTATGTCTCATCCAGCTGTGGGTCTAGATATGGTCAATCCAGGTTGCATCACAGCCCCTGAACGAATTGTGTAAGAATTTCTCTCTCTTTCCCTGTCTTTGTTTCATGGGTTTTTAAAAGTAATTTATTTTTATAATGGGGTTTAGCTGCTTTTCACGGCTGTGTTTATGCCGCTTTACACCCACTTGACACACTAACAGAGAGATATCAATACATAGGTTTTAAGATTATTACTAGTCAGATATATTCTTGTGCGGTGAATCGGGCGTGTTGAGTCCAGTTCTCTGAGCAAGGAGTAGGTCTTGTCTATTACATATTGGGTTTATGGAACGGTATCTGAGCTAATTTGAAACTCTTGTTTTATGTATCACCCCACCTCACCTTTCCCGTTAAGCAGCCATAGTGTGTTTTCTGCATGTGTGACTCTGTTCTGTTTTGTAATTCAGTTCAAGTGTAACGGTTTTTACATTCCCTCTATAAGTGACACCTTATGAGAAGTGTCCTTTTCTGTGTGACTTATTTCACTTAGAATCGTCTTACCTAAATCCACTCATCATGCTGCTACTAGCCTTATGACATTGATTTCATGGCTGAGTGATATTCCATTGTACATAAGGACCACAACTTTTTGATCCATTTTTCGCTTTCCTGGGATATTTAAGGTGGAATGAAGTGGAGGTCCTTGTCAACAGAGCAGCCCTAAACTTTGGGGTGCTTGTGTCTTGCTGATTTTCAATTTTCCCACTTTATCCCCCCATGCGTGGAAGTGCCCTATGCTCTCTAAGCTGTGTTTTTTAGATGTTTCAGGACACACCGTACACTTCTCCAGAGTGGCTGTTGGCGATTTACATCCCGCCCATCAGTGTAGCAAGGCTCCCATTTCTCCATGGCCTGTCCTGCATTTCTGGTTTTGACACTTTTTTCAGCATGGCCCTTTTGACCGATGGGAAGCGAGACTTCTTTGTAGCGCTGATTTGCCTTTCCAGGTTGCTTGGTTGGCCAAAAAGGGCGTATGCGTTTTTTCCTGAATATATTCAGGAAAAAACGCATACGCCCTTTTTGGCCAAGGGCATCATTGTCAACGTTTTGCCGCTTTTCATGTGCTTTAAAGGCGATTCGAATCTACCTCCTGAAATCTGTTTCCTGCAATTCTGCCTTGATTTCAAATCCTCTTCTTTGCCTTCCCTCAATATATTTGTGGACGAGAGTTATCATTTATAACTCTGCAGGTTTGTGAATTGCAGTGCCCTGAAGCTCCATTTTACAAGTCGCTTTTCTGGGAGCTGGCCGCAAAAGCGCAGGATGGCTTCAGGCCCTGTTCTGGTTCCGGGGGGCAGGCTGAGCCTGTGGTTAATTCTTCTTCCTGATGGGAAAATAGAGTGACCTGTGCCTGTCCCAACACCAAGAGCTAGTCTCTCATTGGTTCCCCGTCTTCCCGTTCATCCTCAGGACAAATTGCAACCTGTACGGAACAGGAGGTTAAAGGTGCTGATGCTCCAAGTAGGGAGATTGCTAGTAAAGTGGCTGGAATGGAGAACCCGAGCACAAGGAGATGAGAAATGAGGTGCGTTTTAGAAACCTTTCCCCATCACACGGTGTACCATCTTCTGGGTTTCTCATGCATGTTTTCGATGTAGGAAGATGCCCTTGAACCTGGAGATTTGGGACCCATGCGATGGGTAGCACGCAGTATTACTTTAAAGGGTCTGCGTTTGCTCACCCAACCTCACCAAACCTCTCAGCCCCAAGAGTGTCCACCCTTATGTCTCATCCAGCTGTGGGTCTAGATATGGTCAATCCAGGTTGCATCACAGCCCCTGAACGAATTGTGTAAGAATTTCTCTCTCTTTCCCTGTCTTTGTTTCATGGGTTTTTAAAAGTAATTTATTTTTATAATGGGGTTTAGCTGCTTTTCACGGCTGTGTTTATGCCGCTTTACACCCACTTGACACACTAACAGAGAGATATCAATACATAGGTTTTCAGATTATTACTAGTCAGATATATTCTTGTGCGGTGAATCGGGCGTGTTGAGTCCAGTTCTCTGAGCAAGGAGTAGGTCTTGTCTATTACATATTGGGTTTATGGAACGGTATCTGAGCTAATTTGAAACTCTTGTTTTATGTATCACCCCACCTCACCTTTCCCGTTAAGCAGCCATAGTGTGTTTTCTGCATGTGTGACTCTGTTCTGTTTTGTAATTCAGTTCAAGTGTAACGGTTTTTACATTCCCTCTATAAGTGACACCTTATGAGAAGTGTCCTTTTCTGTGTGACTTATTTCACTTAGAATCGTCTTACCTAAATCCACTCATCATGCTGCTACTAGCCTTATGACATTGATTTCATGGCTGAGTGATATTCCATTGTACATAAGGACCACAACTTTTTGATCCATTTTTCGCTTTCCTGGGATATTTAAGGTGGAATGAAGTGGAGGTCCTTGTCAACAGAGCAGCCCTAAACTTTGGGGTGCTTGTGTCTTGCTGATTTTCAATTTTCCCACTTTATCCCCCCATGCGTGGAAGTGCCCTATGCTCTCTAAGCTGTGTTTTTTAGATGTTTCAGGACACACCGTACACTTCTCCAGAGTGGCTGTTGGCGATTTACATCCCGCCCATCAGTGTAGCAAGGCTCCCATTTCTCCTTGGCCTGTCCTGCATTTCTGGTTTTGACACTTTTTTCAGCATGGCCCTTTTGACCGATGGGAAGCGAGACTTCTTTGTAGCGCTGATTTGCCTTTCCAGGTTGCTTGGTTGGCCAAAAAGGGCGTATGCGTTTTTTCCTGAATATATTCAGGAAAAAACGCATACGCCCTTTTTGGCCAAGGGCATCATTGTCAACGTTTTGCCGCTTTTCATGTGCTTTAAAGGCGATTCGAATCTACCTCCTGAAATCTGTTTCCTGCAATTCTGCCTTGATTTCAAATCCTCTTCTTTGCCTTCCCTCAATATATTTGTGGACGAGAGTTATCATTTATAACTCTGCAGGTTTGTGAATTGCAGTGCCCTGAAGCTCCATTTTACAAGTCGCTTTCTTGGGAGCTGGCCGCAAAAGCGCAGGATGGCTTCAGGCCCTGTTCTGGTTCCGGGGGGCAGGCTGAGCCTGTGGTTAATTCTTCTTCCTGATGGGAAAATAGAGTGACCTGTGCCTGTCCCAACACCAAGAGCTAGTCTCTCATTGGTTCCCCGTCTTCCCGTTCATCCTCAGGACAAATTGCAACCTGTACGGAACAGGAGGTTAAAGGTGCTGATGCTCCAAGTAGGGAGATTGCTAGTAAAGTGGATGGAATGGCGAACCCGAGCACAAGGAGATGAGAAATGAGGTGCGTTTTAGAAACCTTTCCCCATCACACGGTGTACCATCTTCTGGGTTTCTCATGCATGTTTTCGATGTAGGAAGATGCCCTTGAACCTGGAGATTTGGGACCCATGCGATGGGTAGCACGCAGTATTACTTTAAAGGGTCTGCGTTTGCTCACCCAACCTCACCAAACCTCTCAGCCCCAAGAGTGTCCACCCTTATGTCTCATCCAGCTGTGGGTCTAGATATGGTCAATCCAGGTTGCATCACAGCCCCTGAACGAATTGTGTAAGAATTTCTCTCTCTTTCCCTGTCTTTGTTTCATGGGTTTTTAAAAGTAATTTATTTTTATAATGGGGTTTAGCTGCTTTTCACGGCTGTGTTTATGCCGCTTTACACCCACTTGACACACTAACAGAGAGATATCAATACATAGGTTTTAAGATTATTACTAGTCAGATATATTCTTGTGCGGTGAATCGGGCGTGTTGAGTCCAGTTCTCTGAGCAAGGAGTAGGTCTTGTCTATTACATATTGGGTTTATGGAACGGTATCTGAGCTAATTTGAAACTCTTGTTTTATGTATCACCCCACCTCACCTTTCCCGTTAAGCAGCCATAGTGTGTTTTCTGCATGTGTGACTCTGTTCTGTTTTGTAATTCAGTTCAAGTGTAACGGTTTTTACATTCCCTCTATAAGTGACACCTTATGAGAAGTGTCCTTTTCTGTGTGACTTATTTCACTTAGAATCGTCTTACCTAAATCCACTCATCATGCTGCTACTAGCCTTATGACATTGATTTCATGGCTGAGTGATATTCCATTGTACATAAGGACCACAACTTTTTGATCCATTTTTCGCTTTCCTGGGATATTTAAGGTGGAATGAAGTGGAGGTCCTTGTCAACAGAGCAGCCCTAAACTTTGGGGTGCTTGTGTCTTGCTGATTTTCAATTTTCCCACTTTATCCCCCCATGCGTGGAAGTGCCCTATGCTCTCTAAGCTGTGTTTTTTAGATGTTTCAGGACACACCGTACACTTCTCCAGAGTGGCTGTTGGCGATTTACATCCCGCCCATCAGTGTAGCAAGGCTCCCATTTCTCCATGGCCTGTCCTGCATTTCTGGTTTTGACACTTTTTTCAGCATGGCCCTTTTGACCGATGGGAAGCGAGACTTCTTTGTAGCGCTGATTTGCCTTTCCAGGTTGCTTGGTTGGCCAAAAAGGGCGTATGCGTTTTTTCCTGAATATATTCAGGAAAAAACGCATACGCCCTTTTTGGCCAAGGGCATCCTTGTCAACGTTTTGCCGCTTTTCATGTGCTTTAAAGGCGATTCGAATCTACCTCCTGAAATCTGTTTCCTGCAATTCTGCCTTGATTTCAAATCCTCTTCTTTGCCTTCCCTCAATATATTTGTGGACGAGAGTTATCATTTATAACTCTGCAGGTTTGTGAATTGCAGTGCCCTGAAGCTCCATTTTACAAGTCGCTTTTCTGGGAGCTGGCCGCAAAAGCGCAGGATGGCTTCAGGCCCTGTTCTGGTTCCGGGGGGCAGGCTGAGCCTGTGGTTAATTCTTCTTCCTGATGGGAAAATAGAGTGACCTGTGCCTGTCCCAACACCAAGAGCTAGTCTCTCATTGGTTCACCGTCTTCCCGTTCATCCTCAGGACAAATTGCAACCTGTACGGAACAGGAGGTTAAAGGTGCTGATGCTCCAAGTAGGGAGATTGCTAGTAAAGTGGCTGGAATGGAGAACCCGAGCACAAGGAGATGAGAAATGAGGTGCGTTTTAGAAACCTTTCCCCATCACACGGTGTACCATCTTCTGGGTTTCTCATGCATGTTTTCGATGTAGGAAGATGCCCTTGAACCTGGAGATTTGGGACCCATGCGATGGGTAGCACGCAGTATTACTTTAAAGGGTCTGCGTTTGCTCACCCAACCTCACCAAACCTCTCAGCCCCAAGAGTGTCCACCCTTATGTCTCATCCAGCTGTGGGTCTAGATATGGTCAATCCAGGTTGCATCACAGCCCCTGAACGAATTGTGTAAGAATTTCTCTCTCTTTCCCTGTCTTTGTTTCATGGGTTTTTAAAAGTAATTTATTTTTATAATGGGGTTTAGCTGCTTTTCACGGCTGTGTTTATGCCGCTTTACACCCACTTGACACACTAACAGAGAGATATCAATACATAGGTTTTAAGATTATTACTAGTCCGATATATTCTTGTGCGGTGAATCGGTCGTGTTGAGTCCAGTTCTCTGAGCAAGGAGTAGGTCTTTTCTATTACATATTGGGTTGATGGAACGGTATCTGAGCTAATTTGAAGCTCTTGTTTTATGTATCACCCCACCTCACCTTTCCCGTTAAGCAGCCATAGTGTGTTTTCTGCATGTGTGACTCTGTTCTGTTTTGTAATTCAGTTCAAGTGTAACGGTTTTTACATTCCCTCTATAAGTGACACCTTATGAGAAGTGTCCTTTTCTGTGTGACTTATTTCACTTAGAATCGTCTTACCTAAATCCACTCATCATGCTGCTACTAGCCTTATGACATTGATTTCATGGCTGAGTGATATTCCCTTGTACATAAGGACCACAACTTTTTGATCCATTTTTCGCTTTCCTGGGATATTTAAGGTGGAATGAAGTGGAGGTCCTTGTCAACAGAGCAGCCCTAAACTTTGGGGTGCTTGTGTCTTGCTGATTTTCAATTTTCCCACTTTATCCCCCCATGCGTGGAAGTGCCCTATGCTCTCTAAGCTGTGTTTTTTAGATGTTTCAGGACACACCGTACACTTCTCCAGAGTGGCTGTTGGCGATTTACATCCCGCCCATCAGTGTAGCAAGGCTCCCATTTCTCCATGGCCTGTCCTGCATTTCTGGTTTTGACACTTTTTTCAGCATGGCCCTTTTGACCGATGGGAAGCGAGACTTCTTTGTAGCGCTGATTTGCCTTTCCAGGTTGCTTGGTTGGCCAAAAAGGGCGTATGGTTTTTTCCTGAATATATTCAGGAAAAAACGCATACGCCCTTTTTGGCCAAGGGCATCATTGTCAACGTTTTGCCGCTTTTCATGTGCTTTAAAGGCGATTCGAATCTACCTCCTGAAATCTGTTTCCTGCAATTCTGCCTTGATTTCAAATCCTCTTCTTTGCCTTCCCTCAATATATTTGTGGACGAGAGTTATCATTTATAACTCTGCAGGTTTGTGAATTGCAGTGCCCTGAAGCTCCATTTTACAAGTCGCTTTTCTGGGAGCTGGCCGCAAAAGCGCAGGATGGCTTCAGGCCCTGTTCTGGTTCCGGGGGGCAGGCTGAGCCTGTGGTTAATTCTTCTTCCTGATGGGAAAATAGAGTGACCTGTGCCTGTCCCAACACCAAGAGCTAGTCTCTCATTGGTTCCCCGTCTTCCCGTTCATCCTCAGGACAAATTGCAACCTGTACGGAACAGGAGGTTAAAGGTGCTGATGCTCCAAGTAGGGAGATTGCTAGTAAAGTGGCTGGAATGGAGAACCCGAGCACAAGGAGATGAGAAATGAGGTGCGTTTTAGAAACCTTTCCCCATCACACGGTGTACCATCTTCTGGGTTTCTCATGCATGTTTTCGATGTAGGAAGATGCCCTTGAACCTGGAGATTTGGGACCCATGCGATGGGTAGCACGCAGTATTACTTTAAAGGGTCTGCGTTTGCTCACCCAACCTCACCAAACCTCTCAGCCCCAAGAGTGTCCACCCTTATGTCTCATCCAGCTGTGGGTCTAGATATGGTCAATCCAGGTTGCATCACAGCCCCTGAACGAATTGTGTAAGAATTTCTCTCTCTTTCCCTGTCTTTGTTTCATGGGTTTTTAAAAAGTAATTTATTTTTATAATGGGGTTTAGCTGCTTTTCACGGCTGTGTTTATGCCGCTTTACACCCACTTGACACACTAACAGAGAGATATCAATACATAGGTTTTAAGATTATTACTAGTCAGATATATTCTTGTGCGGTGAATCGGGCGTGTTGAGTCCAGTTCTCTGAGCAAGGAGTAGGTCTTGTCTATTACATATTGGGTTGATGGAACGGTATCTGAGCTAATTTGAAACTCTTGTTTTATGTATCACCCCACCTCACCTTTCCCGTTAAGCAGCCATAGTGTGTTTTCTGCATGTGTGACTCTGTTCTGTTTTGTAATTCAGTTCAAGTGTAACGGTTTTTACATTCCCTCTATAAGTGACACCTTATGAGAAGTGTCCTTTTCTGTGTGACTTATTTCACTTAGAATCGTCTTACCTAAATCCACTCATCATGCTGCTACTAGCCTTATGACATTGATTTCATGGCTGAGTGATATTCCCTTGTACATAAGGACCACAACTTTTTGATCCATTTTTCGCTTTCCTGGGATATTTAAGGTGGAATGAAGTGGAGGTCCTTGTCAACAGAGCAGCCCTAAACTTTGGGGTGCTTGTGTCTTGCTGATTTTCAATTTTCCCACTTTATCCCCCCATGCGTGGAAGTGCCCTATGCTCTCTAAGCTGTGTTTTTTAGATGTTTCAGGACACACCGTACACTTCTCCAGAGTGGCTGTTGGCGATTTACATCCCGCCCATCAGTGTAGCAAGGCTCCCATTTCTCCATGGCCTGTCCTGCATTTCTGGTTTTGACACTTTTTTCAGCATGGCCCTTTTGACCGATGGGAAGCGAGACTTCTTTGTAGCGCTGATTTGCCTTTCCAGGTTGCTTGGTTGGCCAAAAAGGGCGTATGGTTTTTTCCTGAATATATTCAGGAAAAAACGCATACGCCCTTTTTGGCCAAGGGCATCATTGTCAACGTTTTGCCGCTTTTCATGTGCTTTAAAGGCGATTCGAATCTACCTCCTGAAATCTGTTTCCTGCAATTCTGCCTTGATTTCAAATCCTCTTCTTTGCCTTCCCTCAATATATTTGTGGACGAGAGTTATCATTTATAACTCTGCAGGTTTGTGAATTGCAGTGCCCTGAAGCTCCATTTTACAAGTCGCTTTTCTGGGAGCTGGCCGCAAAAGCGCAGGATGGCTTCAGGCCCTGTTCTGGTTCCGGGGGGCAGGCTGAGCCTGTGGTTAATTCTTCTTCCTGATGGGAAAATAGAGTGACCTGTGCCTGTCCCAACACCAAGAGCTAGTCTCTCATTGGTTCCCCGTCTTCCCGTTCATCCTCAGGACAAATTGCAACCTGTACGGAACAGGAGGTTAAAGGTGCTGATGCTCCAAGTAGGGAGATTGCTAGTAAAGTGGCTGGAATGGAGAACCCGAGCACAAGGAGATGAGAAATGAGGTGCGTTTTAGAAACCTTTCCCCATCACACGGTGTACCATCTTCTGGGTTTCTCATGCATGTTTTCGATGTAGGAAGATGCCCTTGAACCTGGAGATTTGGGACCCATGCGATGGGTAGCACGCAGTATTACTTTAAAGGGTCTGCGTTTGCTCACCCAACCTCACCAAACCTCTCAGCCCCAAGAGTGTCCACCCTTATGTCTCATCCAGCTGTGGGTCTAGATATGGTCAATCCAGGTTGCATCACAGCCCCTGAACGAATTGTGTAAGAATTTCTCTCTCTTTCCCTGTCTTTGTTTCATGGGTTTTTAAAAAGTAATTTATTTTTATAATGGGGTTTAGCTGCTTTTCACGGCTGTGTTTATGCCGCTTTACACCCACTTGACACACTAACAGAGAGATATCAATACATAGGTTTTAAGATTATTACTAGTCAGATATATTCTTGTGCGGTGAATCGGGCGTGTTGAGTCCAGTTCTCTGAGCAAGGAGTAGGTCTTGTCTATTACATATTGGGTTGATGGAACGGTATCTGAGCTAATTTGAAACTCTTGTTTTATGTATCACCCCACCTCACCTTTCCCGTTAAGCAGCCATAGTGTGTTTTCTGCATGTGTGACTCTGTTCTGTTTTGTAATTCAGTTCAAGTGTAACGGTTTTTACATTCCCTCTATAAGTGACACCTTATGAGAAGTGTCCTTTTCTGTGTGACTTATTTCACTTAGAATCGTCTTACCTAAATCCACTCATCATGCTGCTACTAGCCTTATGACATTGATTTCATGGCTGAGTGATATTCCATTGTACATAAGGACCACAACTTTTTGATCCATTTTTCGCTTTCCTGGGATATTTAAGGTGGAATGAAGTGGAGGTCCTTGTCAACAGAGCAGCCCTAAACTTTGGGGTGCTTGTGTCTTGCTGATTTTCAATTTTCCCACTTTATCCCCCCATGCGTGGAAGTGCCCTATGCTCTCTAAGCTGTGTTTTTTAGATGTTTCAGGACACACCGTACACTTCTCCAGAGTGGCTGTTGGCGATTTACATCCCGCCCATCAGTGTAGCAAGGCTCCCATTTCTCCATGGCCTGTCCTGCATTTCTGGTTTTGACACTTTTTTCAGCATGGCCCTTTTGACCGATGGGAAGCGAGACTTCTTTGTAGCGCTGATTTGCCTTTCCAGGTTGCTTGGTTGGCCAAAAAGGGCGTATGCGTTTTTTCCTGAATATATTCAGGAAAAAACGCATACGCCCTTTTTGGCCAAGGGCATCATTGTCAACGTTTTGCCGCTTTTCATGTGCTTTAAAGGCGATTCGAATCTACCTCCTGAAATCTGTTTCCTGCAATTCTGCCTTGATTTCAAATCCTCTTCTTTGCCTTCCCTCAATATATTTGTGGACGAGAGTTATCATTTATAACTCTGCAGGTTTGTGAATTGCAGTGCCCTGAAGCTCCATTTTACAAGTCGCTTTTCTGGGAGCTGGCCGCAAAAGCGCAGGATGGCTTCAGGCCCTGTTCTGGTTCCGGGGGGCAGGCTGAGCCTGTGGTTAATTCTTCTTCCTGATGGGAAAATAGAGTGACCTGTGCCTGTCCCAACACCAAGAGCTAGTCTCTCATTGGTTCCCCGTCTTCCCGTTCATCCTCAGGACAAATTGCAACCTGTACGGAACAGGAGGTTAAAGGTGCTGATGCTCCAAGTAGGGAGATTGCTAGTAAAGTGGCTGGAATGGAGAACCCGAGCACAAGGAGATGAGAAATGAGGTGCGTTTTAGAAACCTTTCCCCATCACACGGTGTACCATCTTCTGGGTTTCTCATGCATGTTTTCGATGTAGGAAGATGCCCTTGAACCTGGAGATTTGGGACCCATGCGATGGGTAGCACGCAGTATTACTTTAAAGGGTCTGCGTTTGCTCACCCAACCTCACCAAACCTCTCAGCCCCAAGAGTGTCCACCCTTATGTCTCATCCAGCTGTGGGTCTAGATATGGTCAATCCAGGTTGCATCACAGCCCCTGAACGAATTGTGTAAGAATTTCTCTCTCTTTCCCTGTCTTTGTTTCATGGGTTTTTAAAAGTAATTTATTTTTATAATGGGGTTTAGCTGCTTTTCACGGCTGTGTTTATGCCGCTTTACACCCACTTGACACACTAACAGAGAGATATCAATACATAGGTTTTAAGATTATTACTAGTCAGATATATTCTTGTGCGGTGAATCGGGCCTGTTGAGTCCAGTTCTCTGAGCAAGGAGTAGGTCTTTTCTATTACATATTGGGTTGATGGAACGGTATCTGAGCTAATTTGAAGCTCTTGTTTTATGTATCACCCCACCTCACCTTTCCCGTTAAGCAGCCATAGTGTGTTTTCTGCATGTGTGACTCTGTTCTGTTTTGTAATTCAGTTCAAGTGTAACGGTTTTTACATTCCCTCTATAAGTGACACCTTATGAGAAGTGTCCTTTTCTGTGTGACTTATTTCACTTAGAATCGTCTTACCTAAATCCACTCATCATGCTGCTACTAGCCTTATGACATTGATTTCATGGCTGAGTGATATTCCCTTGTACATAAGGACCACAACTTTTTGATCCATTTTTCGCTTTCCTGGGATATTTAAGGTGGAATGAAGTGGAGGTCCTTGTCAACAGAGCAGCCCTAAACTTTGGGGTGCTTGTGTCTTGCTGATTTTCAATTTTCCCACTTTATCCCCCCATGCGTGGAAGTGCCCTATGCTCTCTAAGCTGTGTTTTTTAGATGTTTCAGGACACACCGTACACTTCTCCAGAGTGGCTGTTGGCGATTTACATCCCGCCCATCAGTGTAGCAAGGCTCCCATTTCTCCATGGCCTGTCCTGCATTTCTGGTTTTGACACTTTTTTCAGCATGGCCCTTTTGACCGATGGGAAGCGAGACTTCTTTGTAGCGCTGATTTGCCTTTCCAGGTTGCTTGGTTGGCCAAAAAGGGCGTATGGTTTTTTCCTGAATATATTCAGGAAAAAACGCATACGCCCTTTTTGGCCAAGGGCATCATTGTCAACGTTTTGCCGCTTTTCATGTGCTTTAAAGGCGATTCGAATCTACCTCCTGAAATCTGTTTCCTGCAATTCTGCCTTGATTTCAAATCCTCTTCTTTGCCTTCCCTCAATATATTTGTGGACGAGAGTTATCATTTATAACTCTGCAGGTTTGTGAATTGCAGTGCCCTGAAGCTCCATTTTACAAGTCGCTTTTCTGGGAGCTGGCCGCAAAAGCGCAGGATGGCTTCAGGCCCTGTTCTGGTTCCGGGGGGCAGGCTGAGCCTGTGGTTAATTCTTCTTCCTGATGGGAAAATAGAGTGACCTGTGCCTGTCCCAACACCAAGAGCTAGTCTCTCATTGGTTCCCCGTCTTCCCGTTCATCCTCAGGACAAATTGCAACCTGTACGGAACAGGAGGTTAAAGGTGCTGATGCTCCAAGTAGGGAGATTGCTAGTAAAGTGGCTGGAATGGCGAACCCGAGCACAAGGAGATGAGAAATGAGGTGCGTTTTAGAAACCTTTCCCCATCACACGGTGTACCATCTTCTGGGTTTCTCATGCATGTTTTCGATGTAGGAAGATGCCCTTGAACCTGGAGATTTGGGACCCATGCGATGGGTAGCACGCAGTATTACTTTAAAGGGTCTGCGTTTGCTCACCCAACCTCACCAAACCTCTCAGCCCCAAGAGTGTCCACCCTTATGTCTCATCCAGCTGTGGGTCTAGATATGGTCAATCCAGGTTGCATCACAGCCCCTGAACGAATTGTGTAAGAATTTCTCTCTCTTTCCCTGTCTTTGTTTCATGGGTTTTTAAAAGTAATTTATTTTTCTAATGGGGTTTAGCTGCTTTTCACGGCTGTGTTTATGCCGCTTTACACCCACTTGACACACTAACAGAGAGATATCAATACATAGGTTTTAAGATTATTACTAGTCAGATATATTCTTGTGCGGTGAATCGGGCGTGTTGAGTCCAGTTCTCTGAGCAAGGAGTAGGTCTTTTCTATTACATATTGGGTTGATGGAACGGTATCTGAGCTAATTTGAAGCTCTTGTTTTATGTATCACCCCACCTCACCTTTCCCGTTAAGCAGCCATAGTGTGTTTTCTGCATGTGTGACTCTGTTCTGTTTTGTAATTCAGTTCAAGTGTAACGGTTTTTACATTCCCTCTATAAGTGACACCTTATGAGAAGTGTCCTTTTCTGTGTGACTTATTTCACTTAGAATCGTCTTACCTAAATCCACTCATCATGCTGCTACTAGCCTTATGACATTGATTTCATGGCTGAGTGATATTCCCTTGTACATAAGGACCACAACTTTTTGATCCATTTTTCGCTTTCCTGGGATATTTAAGGTGGAATGAAGTGGAGGTCCTTGTCAACAGAGCAGCCCTAAACTTTGGGGTGCTTGTGTCTTGCTGATTTTCAATTTTCCCACTTTATCCCCCCATGCGTGGAAGTGCCCTATGCTCTCTAAGCTGTGTTTTTTAGATGTTTCAGGACACACCGTACACTTCTCCAGAGTGGCTGTTGGCGATTTACATCCCGCCCATCAGTGTAGCAAGGCTCCCATTTCTCCATGGCCTGTCCTGCATTTCTGGTTTTGACACTTTTTTCAGCATGGCCCTTTTGACCGATGGGAAGCGAGACTTCTTTGTAGCGCTGATTTGCCTTTCCAGGTTGCTTGGTTGGCCAAAAAGGGCGTATGGTTTTTTCCTGAATATATTCAGGAAAAAACGCATACGCCCTTTTTGGCCAAGGGCATCATTGTCAACGTTTTGCCGCTTTTCATGTGCTTTAAAGGCGATTCGAATCTACCTCCTGAAATCTGTTTCCTGCAATTCTGCCTTGATTTCAAATCCTCTTCTTTGCCTTCCCTCAATATATTTGTGGACGAGAGTTATCATTTATAACTCTGCAGGTTTGTGAATTGCAGTGCCCTGAAGCTCCATTTTACAAGTCGCTTTCTTGGGAGCTGGCCGCAAAAGCGCAGGATGGCTTCAGGCCCTGTTCTGGTTCCGGGGGGCAGGCTGAGCCTGTGGTTAATTCTTCTTCCTGATGGGAAAATAGAGTGACCTGTGCCTGTCCCAACACCAAGAGCTAGTCTCTCATTGGTTCCCCGTCTTCCCGTTCATCCTCAGGACAAATTGCAACCTGTACGGAACAGGAGGTTAAAGGTGCTGATGCTCCAAGTAGGGAGATTGCTAGTAAAGTGGCTGGAATGGCGAACCCGAGCACAAGGAGATGAGAAATGAGGTGCGTTTTAGAAACCTTTCCCCATCACACGGTGTACCATCTTCTGGGTTTCTCATGCATGTTTTCGATGTAGGAAGATGCCCTTGAACCTGGAGATTTGGGACCCATGCGATGGGTAGCACGCAGTATTACTTTAAAGGGTCTGCGTTTGCTCACCCAACCTCACCAAACCTCTCAGCCCCAAGAGTGTCCACCCTTATGTCTCATCCAGCTGTGGGTCTAGATATGGTCAATCCAGGTTGCATCACAGCCCCTGAACGAATTGTGTAAGAATTTCTCTCTCTTTCCCTGTCTTTGTTTCATGGGTTTTTAAAAGTAATTTATTTTTATAATGGGGTTTAGCTGCTTTTCACGGCTGTGTTTATGCCGCTTTACACCCACTTGACACACTAACAGAGAGATATCAATACATAGGTTTTAAGATTATTACTAGTCAGATATATTCTTGTGCGGTGAATCGGGCGTGTTGAGTCCAGTTCTCTGAGCAAGGAGTAGGTCTTGTCTATTACATATTGGGTTTATGGAACGGTATCTGAGCTAATTTGAAACTCTTGTTTTATGTATCACCCCACCTCACCTTTCCCGTTAAGCAGCCATAGTGTGTTTTCTGCATGTGTGACTCTCTTCTGTTTTGTATTTCAGTTCAAGTGTAACGATTTTTACATTCCCTCTATAAGTGACACCTTATGAGAAGTGTCCTTTTCTGTGTGACTTATTTCACTTAGAATCGTCTTACCTAAATCCACTCATCATGCTGCTACTAGCCTTATGACATTGATTTCATGGCTGAGTGATATTCCATTGTATATAAGGACCACAACTTTTTGATCCATTTTTCGCTTTCCTGGGATATTTAAGGTGGAATGAAGTGGAGGTCCTTGTCAACAGAGCAGCCCTAAACTTTGGGGTGCTTGTGTCTTGCTGATTTTCAATTTTCCCACTTTATCCCCCCATGCGTGGAAGTGCCCTATGCTCTCTAAGCTGTGTTTTTTAGATGTTTCAGGACACACCGTACACTTCTCCAGAGTGGCTGTTGGCGATTTACATCCCGCCCATCAGTGTAGCAAGGCTCCCATTTCTCCATGGCCTGTCCTGCATTTCTGGTTTTGACACTTTTTTCAGCATGGCCCTTTTGACCGATGGGAAGCGAGACTTCTTTGTAGCGCTGATTTGCCTTTCCAGGTTGCTTGGTTGGCCAAAAAGGGCGTATGCGTTTTTTCCTGAATATATTCAGGAAAAAACGCATACGCCCTTTTTGGCCAAGGGCATCATTGTCAACGTTTTGCCGCTTTTCATGTGCTTTAAAGGCGATTCGAATCTACCTCTTGAAATCTGTTTCCTGCAGTTCTGCCTTGATTTCAAATC
Organism: Balaenoptera physalus; assembly: GCF_965194825.1. Lineage (NCBI taxonomy): Eukaryota > Metazoa > Chordata > Mammalia > Artiodactyla > Balaenopteridae > Balaenoptera > Balaenoptera physalus. The sequence goes on along the minus strand of NW_028126328.1, from coordinate 719,552 downwards.
CTCTTCTTTGCCTTCCCTCAATATATTTGTGGACGAGAGTTATCATTTATAACTCTGCAGGTTTGTGAATTGCAGTGCCCTGAAGCTCCATTTTACAAGTCGCTTTTCTGGGAGCTGGCCGCAAAAGCGCAGGATGGCTTCAGGCCCTGTTCTGGTTCCGGGGGGCAGGCTGAGCCTGTGGTTAATTCTTCTTCCTGATGGGAAAATAGAGTGACCTGTGCCTGTCCCAACACCAAGAGCTAGTCTCTCATTGGTTCCCCGTCTTCCCGTTCATCCTCAGGACAAATTGCAACCTGTACGGAACAGGAGGTTAAAGGTGCTGATGCTCCAAGTAGGGAGATTGCTAGTAAAGTGGCTGGAATGGCGAACCCGAGCACAAGGAGATGAGAAATGAGGTGCGTTTTAGAAACCTTTCCCCATCACACGGTGTACCATCTTCTGGGTTTCTCATGCATGTTTTCGATGTAGGAAGATGCCCTTGAACCTGGAGATTTGGGACCCATGCGATGGGTAGCACGCAGTATTACTTTAAAGGGTCTGCGTTTGCTCACCCAACCTCACCAAACCTCTCAGCCCCAAGAGTGTCCACCCTTATGTCTCATCCAGCTGTGGGTCTAGATATGGTCAATCCAGGTTGCATCACAGCCCCTGAACGAATTGTGTAAGAATTTCTCTCTCTTTCCCTGTCTTTGTTTCATGGGTTTTTAAAAGTAATTTATTTTTCTAATGGGGTTTAGCTGCTTTTCACGGCTGTGTTTATGCCGCTTTACACCCACTTGACACACTAACAGAGAGATATCAATACATAGGTTTTAAGATTATTACTAGTCAGATATATTCTTGTGCGGTGAATCGGGCGTGTTGAGTCCAGTTCTCTGAGCAAGGAGTAGGTCTTTTCTATTACATATTGGGTTGATGGAACGGTATCTGAGCTAATTTGAAGCTCTTGTTTTATGTATCACCCCACCTCACCTTTCCCGTTAAGCAGCCATAGTGTGTTTTCTGCATGTGTGACTCTGTTCTGTTTTGTAATTCAGTTCAAGTGTAACGGTTTTTACATTCCCTCTATAAGTGACACCTTATGAGAAGTGTCCTTTTCTGTGTGACTTATTTCACTTAGAATCGTCTTACCTAAATCCACTCATCATGCTGCTACTAGCCTTATGACATTGATTTCATGGCTGAGTGATATTCCCTTGTACATAAGGACCACAACTTTTTGATCCATTTTTCGCTTTCCTGGGATATTTAAGGTGGAATGAAGTGGAGGTCCTTGTCAACAGAGCAGCCCTAAACTTTGGGGTGCTTGTGTCTTGCTGATTTTCAATTTTCCCACTTTATCCCCCCATGCGTGGAAGTGCCCTATGCTCTCTAAGCTGTGTTTTTTAGATGTTTCAGGACACACCGTACACTTCTCCAGAGTGGCTGTTGGCGATTTACATCCCGCCCATCAGTGTAGCAAGGCTCCCATTTCTCCATGGCCTGTCCTGCATTTCTGGTTTTGACACTTTTTTCAGCATGGCCCTTTTGACCGATGGGAAGCGAGACTTCTTTGTAGCGCTGATTTGCCTTTCCAGGTTGCTTGGTTGGCCAAAAAGGGCGTATGGTTTTTTCCTGAATATATTCAGGAAAAAACGCATACGCCCTTTTTGGCCAAGGGCATCATTGTCAACGTTTTGCCGCTTTTCATGTGCTTTAAAGGCGATTCGAATCTACCTCCTGAAATCTGTTTCCTGCAATTCTGCCTTGATTTCAAATCCTCTTCTTTGCCTTCCCTCAATATATTTGTGGACGAGAGTTATCATTTATAACTCTGCAGGTTTGTGAATTGCAGTGCCCTGAAGCTCCATTTTACAAGTCGCTTTCTTGGGAGCTGGCCGCAAAAGCGCAGGATGGCTTCAGGCCCTGTTCTGGTTCCGGGGGGCAGGCTGAGCCTGTGGTTAATTCTTCTTCCTGATGGGAAAATAGAGTGACCTGTGCCTGTCCCAAAACCAAGAGCTAGTCTCTCATTGGTTCCCCGTCTTCCCGTTCATCCTCAGGACAAATTGCAACCTGTACGGAACAGGAGGTTAAAGGTGCTGATGCTCCAAGTAGGGAGATTGCTAGTAAAGTGGCTGGAATGGCGAACCCGAGCACAAGGAGATGAGAAATGAGGTGCGTTTTAGAAACCTTTCCCCATCACACGGTGTACCATCTTCTGGGTTTCTCATGCATGTTTTCGATGTAGGAAGATGCCCTTGAACCTGGAGATTTGGGACCCATGCGATGGGTAGCACGCAGTATTACTTTAAAGGGTCTGCGTTTGCTCACCCAACCTCACCAAACCTCTCAGCCCCAAGAGTGTCCACCCTTATGTCTCATCCAGCTGTGGGTCTAGATATGGTCAATCCAGGTTGCATCACAGCCCCTGAACGAATTGTGTAAGAATTTCTCTCTCTTTCCCTGTCTTTGTTTCATGGGTTTTTAAAAGTAATTTATTTTTATAATGGGGTTTAGCTGCTTTTCACGGCTGTGTTTATGCCGCTTTACACCCACTTGACACACTAACAGAGAGATATCAATACATAGGTTTTAAGATTATTACTAGTCAGATATATTCTTGTGCGGTGAATCGGGCGTGTTGAGTCCAGTTCTCTGAGCAAGGAGTAGGTCTTGTCTATTACATATTGGGTTTATGGAACGGTATCTGAGCTAATTTGAAACTCTTGTTTTATGTATCACCCCACCTCACCTTTCCCGTTAAGCAGCCATAGTGTGTTTTCTGCATGTGTGACTCTCTTCTGTTTTGTATTTCAGTTCAAGTGTAACGATTTTTACATTCCCTCTATAAGTGACACCTTATGAGAAGTGTCCTTTTCTGTGTGACTTATTTCACTTAGAATCGTCTTACCTAAATCCACTCATCATGCTGCTACTAGCCTTATGACATTGATTTCATGGCTGAGTGATATTCCATTGTATATAAGGACCACAACTTTTTGATCCATTTTTCGCTTTCCTGGGATATTTAAGGTGGAATGAAGTGGAGGTCCTTGTCAACAGAGCAGCCCTAAACTTTGGGGTGCTTGTGTCTTGCTGATTTTCAATTTTCCCACTTTATCCCCCCATGCGTGGAAGTGCCCTATGCTCTCTAAGCTGTGTTTTTTAGATGTTTCAGGACACACCGTACACTTCTCCAGAGTGGCTGTTGGCGATTTACATCCCGCCCATCAGTGTAGCAAGGCTCCCATTTCTCCATGGCCTGTCCTGCATTTCTGGTTTTGACACTTTTTTCAGCATGGCCCTTTTGACCGATGGGAAGCGAGACTTCTTTGTAGCGCTGATTTGCCTTTCCAGGTTGCTTGGTTGGCCAAAAAGGGCGTATGCGTTTTTTCCTGAATATATTCAGGAAAAAACGCATACGCCCTTTTTGGCCAAGGGCATCATTGTCAACGTTTTGCCGCTTTTCATGTGCTTTAAAGGCGATTCGAATCTACCTCCTGAAATCTGTTTCTTGCAGTTCTGCCTTGATTTCAAATCCTCTTCTTTGCCTTCCCTCAATATATTTGTGGACGAGAGTTATCATTTATAACTCTGCAGGTTTGTGAATTGCAGTGCCCTGAAGCTCCATTTTACAAGTCGCTTTTCTGGGAGCTGGCCGCAAAAGCGCAGGATGGCTTCAGGCCCTGTTCTGGTTCCGGGGGGCAGGCTGAGCCTGTGGTTAATTCTTCTTCCTGATGGGAAAATAGAATGACCTGTGCCTGTCCCAACACCAAGAGCTAGTCTCTCATTGGTTCCCCGTCTTCCCGTTCATCCTCAGGACAAATTGCAACCTGTACGGAACAGGAGGTTAAAGGTGCTGATGCTCCAAGTAGGGAGATTGCTAGTAAAGTGGCTGGAATGGAGAACCCGAGCACAAGGAGATGAGAAATGAGGTGCGTTTTAGAAACCTTTCCCCATCACACGGTGTACCAACTTCTGGGTTTCTCATGCATGTTTTCGATGTAGGAAGATGCCCTTGAACCTGGAGATTTGGGACCCATGCGATGGGTAGCACGCAGTATTACTTTAAAGGGTCTGCGTTTGCTCACCCAACCTCACCAAACCTCTCAGCCCCAAGAGTGTCCACCCTTATGTCTCATCCAGCTGTGGGTCTAGATATGGTCAATCCAGGTTGCATCACAGCCCCTGAACGAATTGTGTAAGAATTTCTCTCTCTTTCCCTGTCTTTGTTTCATGGGTTTTTAAAAGTAATTTATTTTTATAATGGGGTTTAGCTGCTTTTCACGGCTGTGTTTATGCCGCTTTACACCCACTTGACACACTAACAGAGAGATATCAATACATAGGTTTTAAGATTATTACTAGTCAGATATATTCTTGTGCGGTGAATCGGGCGTGTTGAGTCCAGTTCTCTGAGCAAGGAGTAGGTCTTGTCTATTACATATTGGGTTTATGGAACGGTATCTGAGCTAATTTGAAACTCTTGTTTTATGTATCACCCCACCTCACCTTTCCCGTTAAGCAGCCATAGTGTGTTTTCTGCATGTGTGACTCTCTTCTGTTTTGTATTTCAGTTCAAGTGTAACGATTTTTACATTCCCTCTATAAGTGACACCTTATGAGAAGTGTCCTTTTCTGTGTGACTTATTTCACTTAGAATCGTCTTACCTAAATCCACTCATCATGCTGCTACTAGCCTTATGACATTGATTTCATGGCTGAGTGATATTCCATTGTATATAAGGACCACAACTTTTTGATCCATTTTTCGCTTTCCTGGGATATTTAAGGTGGAATGAAGTGGAGGTCCTTGTCAACAGAGCAGCCCTAAACTTTGGGGTGCTTGTGTCTTGCTGATTTTCAATTTTCCCACTTTATCCCCCCATGCGTGGAAGTGCCCTATGCTCTCTAAGCTGTGTTTTTTAGATGTTTCAGGACACACCGTACACTTCTCCAGAGTGGCTGTTGGCGATTTACATCCCGCCCATCAGTGTAGCAAGGCTCCCATTTCTCCATGGCCTGTCCTGCATTTCTGGTTTTGACACTTTTTTCAGCATGGCCCTTTTGACCGATGGGAAGCGAGACTTCTTTGTAGCGCTGATTTGCCTTTCCAGGTTGCTTGGTTGGCCAAAAAGGGCGTATGGTTTTTTCCTGAATATATTCAGGAAAAAACGCATACGCCCTTTTTGGCCAAGGGCATCATTGTCAACGTTTTGCCGCTTTTCATGTGCTTTAAAGGCGATTCGAATCTACCTCCTGAAATCTGTTTCCTGCAATTCTGCCTTGATTTCAAATCCTCTTCTTTGCCTTCCCTCAATATATTTGTGGACGAGAGTTATCATTTATAACTCTGCAGGTTTGTGAATTGCAGTGCCCTGAAGCTCCATTTTACAAGTCGCTTTCTTGGGAGCTGGCCGCAAAAGCGCAGGATGGCTTCAGGCCCTGTTCTGGTTCCGGGGGGCAGGCTGAGCCTGTGGTTAATTCTTCTTCCTGATGGGAAAATAGAGTGACCTGTGCCTGTCCCAAAACCAAGAGCTAGTCTCTCATTGGTTCCCCGTCTTCCCGTTCATCCTCAGGACAAATTGCAACCTGTACGGAACAGGAGGTTAAAGGTGCTGATGCTCCAAGTAGGGAGATTGCTAGTAAAGTGGCTGGAATGGCGAACCCGAGCACAAGGAGATGAGAAATGAGGTGCGTTTTAGAAACCTTTCCCCATCACACGGTGTACCATCTTCTGGGTTTCTCATGCATGTTTTCGATGTAGGAAGATGCCCTTGAACCTGGAGATTTGGGACCCATGCGATGGGTAGCACGCAGTATTACTTTAAAGGGTCTGCGTTTGCTCACCCAACCTCACCAAACCTCTCAGCCCCAAGAGTGTCCACCCTTATGTCTCATCCAGCTGTGGGTCTAGATATGGTCAATCCAGGTTGCATCACAGCCCCTGAACGAATTGTGTAAGAATTTCTCTCTCTTTCCCTGTCTTTGTTTCATGGGTTTTTAAAAGTAATTTATTTTTATAATGGGGTTTAGCTGCTTTTCACGGCTGTGTTTATGCCGCTTTACACCCACTTGACACACTAACAGAGAGATATCAATACATAGGTTTTAAGATTATTACTAGTCAGATATATTCTTGTGCGGTGAATCGGGCGTGTTGAGTCCAGTTCTCTGAGCAAGGAGTAGGTCTTGTCTATTACATATTGGGTTTATGGAACGGTATCTGAGCTAATTTGAAACTCTTGTTTTATGTATCACCCCACCTCACCTTTCCCGTTAAGCAGCCATAGTGTGTTTTCTGCATGTGTGACTCTCTTCTGTTTTGTATTTCAGTTCAAGTGTAACGATTTTTACATTCCCTCTATAAGTGACACCTTATGAGAAGTGTCCTTTTCTGTGTGACTTATTTCACTTAGAATCGTCTTACCTAAATCCACTCATCATGCTGCTACTAGCCTTATGACATTGATTTCATGGCTGAGTGATATTCCATTGTATATAAGGACCACAACTTTTTGATCCATTTTTCGCTTTCCTGGGATATTTAAGGTGGAATGAAGTGGAGGTCCTTGTCAACAGAGCAGCCCTAAACTTTGGGGTGCTTGTGTCTTGCTGATTTTCAATTTTCCCACTTTATCCCCCCATGCGTGGAAGTGCCCTATGCTCTCTAAGCTGTGTTTTTTAGATGTTTCAGGACACACCGTACACTTCTCCAGAGTGGCTGTTGGCGATTTACATCCCGCCCATCAGTGTAGCAAGGCTCCCATTTCTCCATGGCCTGTCCTGCATTTCTGGTTTTGACACTTTTTTCAGCATGGCCCTTTTGACCGATGGGAAGCGAGACTTCTTTGTAGCGCTGATTTGCCTTTCCAGGTTGCTTGGTTGGCCAAAAAGGGCGTATGCGTTTTTTCCTGAATATATTCAGGAAAAAACGCATACGCCCTTTTTGGCCAAGGGCATCATTGTCAACGTTTTGCCGCTTTTCATGTGCTTTAAAGGCGATTCGAATCTACCTCCTGAAATCTGTTTCTTGCAGTTCTGCCTTGATTTCAAATCCTCTTCTTTGCCTTCCCTCAATATATTTGTGGACGAGAGTTATCATTTATAACTCTGCAGGTTTGTGAATTGCAGTGCCCTGAAGCTCCATTTTACAAGTCGCTTTTCTGGGAGCTGGCCGCAAAAGCGCAGGATGGCTTCAGGCCCTGTTCTGGTTCCGGGGGGCAGGCTGAGCCTGTGGTTAATTCTTCTTCCTGATGGGAAAATAGAATGACCTGTGCCTGTCCCAACACCAAGAGCTAGTCTCTCATTGGTTCCCCGTCTTCCCGTTCATCCTCAGGACAAATTGCAACCTGTACGGAACAGGAGGTTAAAGGTGCTGATGCTCCAAGTAGGGAGATTGCTAGTAAAGTGGCTGGAATGGAGAACCCGAGCACAAGGAGATGAGAAATGAGGTGCGTTTTAGAAACCTTTCCCCATCACACGGTGTACCAACTTCTGGGTTTCTCATGCATGTTTTCGATGTAGGAAGATGCCCTTGAACCTGGAGATTTGGGACCCATGCGATGGGTAGCACGCAGTATTACTTTAAAGGGTCTGCGTTTGCTCACCCAACCTCACCAAACCTCTCAGCCCCAAGAGTGTCCACCCTTATGTCTCATCCAGCTGTGGGTCTAGATATGGTCAATCCAGGTTGCATCACAGCCCCTGAACGAATTGTGTAAGAATTTCTCTCTCTTTCCCTGTCTTTGTTTCATGGGTTTTTAAAAGTAATTTATTTTTATAATGGGGTTTAGCTGCTTTTCACGGCTGTGTTTATGCCGCTTTACACCCACTTGACACACTAACAGAGAGATATCAATACATAGGTTTTAAGATTATTACTAGTCAGATATATTCTTGTGCGGTGAATCGGGCGTGTTGAGTCCAGTTCTCTGAGCAAGGAGTAGGTCTTTTCTATTACATATTGGGTTGATGGAACGGTATCTGAGCTAATTTGAAGCTCTTGTTTTATGTATCACCCCACCTCACCTTTCCCGTTAAGCAGCCATAGTGTGTTTTCTGCATGTGTGACTCTGTTCTGTTTTGTAATTCAGTTCAAGTGTAACGGTTTTTACATTCCCTCTATAAGTGACACCTTATGAGAAGTGTCCTTTTCTGTGTGACTTATTTCACTTAGAATCGTCTTACCTAAATCCACTCATCATGCTGCTACTAGCCTTATGACATTGATTTCATGGCTGAGTGATATTCCCTTGTACATAAGGACCACAACTTTTTGATCCATTTTTCGCTTTCCTGGGATATTTAAGGTGGAATGAAGTGGAGGTCCTTGTCAACAGAGCAGCCCTAAACTTTGGGGTGCTTGTGTCTTGCTGATTTTCAATTTTCCCACTTTATCCCCCCATGCGTGGAAGTGCCCTATGCTCTCTAAGCTGTGTTTTTTAGATGTTTCAGGACACACCATACACTTCTCCAGAGTGGCTGTTGGCGATTTACATCCCGCCCATCAGTGTAGCAAGGCTCCCATTTCTCCATGGCCTGTCCTGCATTTCTGGTTTTGACACTTTTTTCAGCATGGCCCTTTTGACCGATGGGAAGCGAGACTTCTTTGTAGCGCTGATTTGCCTTTCCAGGTTGCTTGGTTGGCCAAAAAGGGCGTATGCGTTTTTTCCTGAATATATTCAGGAAAAAACGCATACGCCCTTTTTGGCCAAGGGCATCATTGTCAACGTTTTGCCGCTTTTCATGTGCTTTAAAGGCGATTCGAATCTACCTCCTGAAATCTGTTTCCTGCAGTTCTGCCTTGATTTCAAATCCTCTTCTTTGCCTTCCCTCAATATATTTGTGGACGAGAGTTATCATTTATAACTCTGCAGGTTTGTGAATTGCAGTGCCCTGAAGCTCCATTTTACAAGTCGCTTTTCTGGGAGCTGGCCGCAAAAGCGCAGGATGGCTTCAGGCCCTGTTCTGGTTCCGGGGGGCAGGCTGAGCCTGTGGTTAATTCTTCTTCCTGATGGGAAAATAGAGTGACCTGTGCCTGTCCCAACACCAAGAGCTAGTCTCTCATTGGTTCCCCGTCTTCCCGTTCATCCTCAGGACAAATTGCAACCTGTACGGAACAGGAGGTTAAAGGTGCTGATGCTCCAAGTAGGGAGATTGCTAGTAAAGTGGCTGGAATGATGACCCCGAGCACAAGGAGATGAGAAATGAGGTGCGTTTTAGAAACCTTTCCCCATCACACGGTGTACCATCTTCTGGGTTTCTCATGCATGTTTTCGATGTAGGAAGGTGCCCTTGAACCTGGAGATTTGGGACCCATGCGATGGGTAGCACGCAGTATTACTTTAAAGGGTCTGCGTTTGCTCACCCAACCTCACCAAACCTCTCAGCCCCAAGAGTGTCCACCCTTATGTCTCATCCAGCTGTGGGTCTAGATATGGTCAATCCAGGTTGCATCACAGCCCCTGAGCGAATTGTGTAAGAATTTCTCTCTGTTTCCCTGTCTTTGTTTCATGGGTTTTTAAAAAGTAATTTATTTTTATAATGGGGTTTAGCTGCTTTTCACGGCTGTGTTTATGCCGCTTTACACCCACTTGACACACTAACAGAGAGATATCAATACATAGGTTTTAAGATTATTACTAGTCAGATATATTCTTGTGCGGTGAATCGGGCGTGTTGAGTCCAGTTCTCTGAGCAAGGAGTAGGTCTTGTCTATTACATATTGGGTTGATGGAACGGTATCTGAGCTAATTTGAAACTCTTGTTTTATGTATCACCCCACCTCACCTTTCCCGTTAAGCAGCCATAGTGTGTTTTCTGCATGTGTGACTCTGTTCTGTTTTGTAATTCAGTTCAAGTGTAACGGTTTTTACATTCCCTCTATAAGTGACACCTTATGAGAAGTGTCCTTTTCTGTGTGACTTATTTCACTTAGAATCGTCTTACCTAAATCCACTCATCATGCTGCTACTAGCCTTATGACATTGATTTCATGGCTGAGTGATATTCCATTGTACATAAGGACCACAACTTTTTGATCCATTTTTCGCTTTCCTGGGATATTTAAGGTGGAATGAAGTGGAGGTCCTTGTCAACAGAGCAGCCCTAAACTTTGGGGTGCTTGTGTCTTGCTGATTTTCAATTTTCCCACTTTATCCCCCCATGCGTGGAAGTGCCCTATGCTCTCTAAGCTGTGTTTTTTAGATGTTTCAGGACACACCGTACACTTCTCCAGAGTGGCTGTTGGCGATTTACATCCCGCCCATCAGTGTAGCAAGGCTCCCATTTCTCCATGGCCTGTCCTGCATTTCTGGTTTTGACACTTTTTTCAGCATGGCCCTTTTGACCGATGGGAAGCGAGACTTCTTTGTAGCGCTGATTTGCCTTTCCAGGTTGCTTGGTTGGCCAAAAAGGGCGTATGCGTTTTTTCCTGAATATATTCAGGAAAAAACGCATACGCCCTTTTTGGCCAAGGGCATCATTGTCAACGTTTTGCCGCTTTTCATGTGCTTTAAAGGCGATTCGAATCTACCTCCTGAAATCTGTTTCCTGCAATTCTGCCTTGATTTCAAATCCTCTTCTTTGCCTTCCCTCAATATATTTGTGGACAAGAGTTATCATTTATAACTCTGCAGGTTTGTGAATTGCAGTGCCCTGAAGCTCCATTTTACAAGTCGCTTTTCTGGGAGCTGGCGGCAAAAGCGCAGGATGGCTTCAGGCCCTGTTCTGGTTCCGGGGGGCAGGCTGAGCCTGTGGTTAATTCTTCTTCCTGATGGGAAAATAGAGTGACCTGTGCCTGTCCCAACACCAAGAGCTAGTCTCTCATTGGTTCCCCGTCTTCCCGTTCATCCTCAGGACAAATTGCAACCTGTACGGAACAGGAGGTTAAAGGTGCTGATGCTCCAAGTAGGGAGATTGCTAGTAAAGTGGCTGGAATGGCGAACCCGAGCACAAGGAGATGAGAAATGAGGTGCGTTTTAGAAACCTTTCCCCATCACACGGTGTACCATCTTCTGGGTTTCTCATGCATGTTTTCGATGTAGGAAGATGCCCTTGAACCTGGAGATTTGGGACCCATGCGATGGGTAGCACGCAGTATTACTTTAAAGGGTCTGCGTTTGCTCACCCAACCTCACCAAACCTCTCAGCCCCAAGAGTGTCCACCCTTATGTCTCATCCAGCTGTGGGTCTAGATATGGTCAATCCAGGTTGCATCACAGCCCCTGAACGAATTGTGTAAGAATTTCTCTCTCTTTCCCTGTCTTTGTTTCATGGGTTTTTAAAAGTAATTTATTTTTATAATGGGGTTTAGCTGCTTTTCACGGCTGTGTTTATGCCGCTTTACACCCACTTGACACACTAACAGAGAGATATCAATACATAGGTTTTAAGATTATTACTAGTCAGATATATTCTTGTGCGGTGAATCGGGCGTGTTGAGTCCAGTTCTCTGAGCAAGGAGTAGGTCTTTTCTATTACATATTGGGTTGATGGAACGGTATCTGAGCTAATTTGAAGCTCTTGTTTTATGTATCACCCCACCTCACCTTTCCCGTTAAGCAGCCATAGTGTGTTTTCTGCATGTGTGACTCTGTTCTGTTTTGTAATTCAGTTCAAGTGTAACGGTTTTTACATTCCCTCTATAAGTGACACCTTATGAGAAGTGTCCTTTTCTGTGTGACTTATTTCACTTAGAATCGTCTTACCTAAATCCACTCATCATGCTGCTACTAGCCTTATGACATTGATTTCATGGCTGAGTGATATTCCCTTGTACATAAGGACCACAACTTTTTGATCCATTTTTCGCTTTCCTGGGATATTTAAGGTGGAATGAAGTGGAGGTCCTTGTCAACAGAGCAGCCCTAAACTTTGGGGTGCTTGTGTCTTGCTGATTTTCAATTTTCCCACTTTATCCCCCCATGCGTGGAAGTGCCCTATGCTCTCTAAGCTGTGTTTTTTAGATGTTTCAGGACACACCGTACACTTCTCCAGAGTGGCTGTTGGCGATTTACATCCCGCCCATCAGTGTAGCAAGGCTCCCATTTCTCCATGGCCTGTCCTGCATTTCTGGTTTTGACACTTTTTTCAGCATGGCCCTTTTGACCGATGGGAAGCGAGACTTCTTTGTAGCGCTGATTTGCCTTTCCAGGTTGCTTGGTTGGCCAAAAAGGGCGTATGGTTTTTTCCTGAATATATTCAGGAAAAAACGCATACGCCCTTTTTGGCCAAGGGCATCATTGTCAACGTTTTGCCGCTTTTCATGTGCTTTAAAGGCGATTCGAATCTACCTCCTGAAATCTGTTTCCTGCAATTCTGCCTTGATTTCAAATCCTCTTCTTTGCCTTCCCTCAATATATTTGTGGACGAGAGTTATCATTTATAACTCTGCAGGTTTGTGAATTGCAGTGCCCTGAAGCTCCATTTTACAAGTCGCTTTTCTGGGAGCTGGCCGCAAAAGCGCAGGATGGCTTCAGGCCCTGTTCTGGTTCCGGGGGGCAGGCTGAGCCTGTGGTTAATTCTTCTTCCTGATGGGAAAATAGAGTGACCTGTGCCTGTCCCAACACCAAGAGCTAGTCTCTCATTGGTTCCCCGTCTTCCCGTTCATCCTCAGGACAAATTGCAACCTGTACGGAACAGGAGGTTAAAGGTGCTGATGCTCCAAGTAGGGAGATTGCTAGTAAAGTGGCTGGAATGGCGAACCCGAGCACAAGGAGATGAGAAATGAGGTGCGTTTTAGAAACCTTTCCCCATCACACGGTGTACCATCTTCTGGGTTTCTCATGCATGTTTTCGATGTAGGAAGATGCCCTTGAACCTGGAGATTTGGGACCCATGCGATGGGTAGCACGCAGTATTACTTTAAAGGGTCTGCGTTTGCTCACCCAACCTCACCAAACCTCTCAGCCCCAAGAGTGTCCACCCTTATGTCTCATCCAGCTGTGGGTCTAGATATGGTCAATCCAGGTTGCATCACAGCCCCTGAACGAATTGTGTAAGAATTTCTCTCTCTTTCCCTGTCTTTGTTTCATGGGTTTTTAAAAGTAATTTATTTTTCTAATGGGGTTTAGCTGCTTTTCACGGCTGTGTTTATGCCGCTTTACACCCACTTGACACACTAACAGAGAGATATCAATACATAGGTTTTAAGATTATTACTAGTCAGATATATTCTTGTGCGGTGAATCGGGCGTGTTGAGTCCAGTTCTCTGAGCAAGGAGTAGGTCTTTTCTATTACATATTGGGTTGATGGAACGGTATCTGAGCTAATTTGAAGCTCTTGTTTTATGTATCACCCCACCTCACCTTTCCCGTTAAGCAGCCATAGTGTGTTTTCTGCATGTGTGACTCTGTTCTGTTTTGTAATTCAGTTCAAGTGTAACGGTTTTTACATTCCCTCTATAAGTGACACCTTATGAGAAGTGTCCTTTTCTGTGTGACTTATTTCACTTAGAATCGTCTTACCTAAATCCACTCATCATGCTGCTACTAGCCTTATGACATTGATTTCATGGCTGAGTGATATTCCCTTGTACATAAGGACCACAACTTTTTGATCCATTTTTCGCTTTCCTGGGATATTTAAGGTGGAATGAAGTGGAGGTCCTTGTCAACAGAGCAGCCCTAAACTTTGGGGTGCTTGTGTCTTGCTGATTTTCAATTTTCCCACTTTATCCCCCCATGCGTGGAAGTGCCCTATGCTCTCTAAGCTGTGTTTTTTAGATGTTTCAGGACACACCGTACACTTCTCCAGAGTGGCTGTTGGCGATTTACATCCCGCCCATCAGTGTAGCAAGGCTCCCATTTCTCCATGGCCTGTCCTGCATTTCTGGTTTTGACACTTTTTTCAGCATGGCCCTTTTGACCGATGGGAAGCGAGACTTCTTTGTAGCGCTGATTTGCCTTTCCAGGTTGCTTGGTTGGCCAAAAAGGGCGTATGGTTTTTTCCTGAATATATTCAGGAAAAAACGCATACGCCCTTTTTGGCCAAGGGCATCATTGTCAACGTTTTGCCGCTTTTCATGTGCTTTAAAGGCGATTCGAATCTACCTCCTGAAATCTGTTTCCTGCAATTCTGCCTTGATTTCAAATCCTCTTCTTTGCCTTCCCTCAATATATTTGTGGACGAGAGTTATCATTTATAACTCTGCAGGTTTGTGAATTGCAGTGCCCTGAAGCTCCATTTTACAAGTCGCTTTTCTGGGAGCTGGCCGCAAAAGCGCAGGATGGCTTCAGGCCCTGTTCTGGTTCCGGGGGGCAGGCTGAGCCTGTGGTTAATTCTTCTTCCTGATGGGAAAATAGAGTGACCTGTGCCTGTCCCAACACCAAGAGCTAGTCTCTCATTGGTTCCCCGTCTTCCCGTTCATCCTCAGGACAAATTGCAACCTGTACGGAACAGGAGGTTAAAGGTGCTGATGCTCCAAGTAGGGAGATTGCTAGTAAAGTGGCTGGAATGGCGAACCCGAGCACAAGGAGATGAGAAATGAGGTGCGTTTTAGAAACCTTTCCCCATCACACGGTGTACCATCTTCTGGGTTTCTCATGCATGTTTTCGATGTAGGAAGATGCCCTTGAACCTGGAGATTTGGGACCCATGCGATGGGTAGCACGCAGTATTACTTTAAAGGGTCTGCGTTTGCTCACCCAACCTCACCAAACCTCTCAGCCCCAAGAGTGTCCACCCTTATGTCTCATCCAGCTGTGGGTCTAGATATGGTCAATCCAGGTTGCATCACAGCCCCTGAACGAATTGTGTAAGAATTTCTCTCTCTTTCCCTGTCTTTGTTTCATGGGTTTTTAAAAGTAATTTATTTTTCTAATGGGGTTTAGCTGCTTTTCACGGCTGTGTTTATGCCGCTTTACACCCACTTGACACACTAACAGAGAGATATCAATACATAGGTTTTAAGATTATTACTAGTCAGATATATTCTTGTGCGGTGAATCGGGCGTGTTGAGTCCAGTTCTCTGAGCAAGGAGTAGGTCTTTTCTATTACATATTGGGTTGATGGAACGGTATCTGAGCTAATTTGAAGCTCTTGTTTTATGTATCACCCCACCTCACCTTTCCCGTTAAGCAGCCATAGTGTGTTTTCTGCATGTGTGACTCTGTTCTGTTTTGTAATTCAGTTCAAGTGTAACGGTTTTTACATTCCCTCTATAAGTGACACCTTATGAGAAGTGTCCTTTTCTGTGTGACTTATTTCACTTAGAATCGTCTTACCTAAATCCACTCATCATGCTGCTACTAGCCTTATGACATTGATTTCATGGCTGAGTGATATTCCCTTGTACATAAGGACCACAACTTTTTGATCCATTTTTCGCTTTCCTGGGATATTTAAGGTGGAATGAAGTGGAGGTCCTTGTCAACAGAGCAGCCCTAAACTTTGGGGTGCTTGTGTCTTGCTGATTTTCAATTTTCCCACTTTATCCCCCCATGCGTGGAAGTGCCCTATGCTCTCTAAGCTGTGTTTTTTAGATGTTTCAGGACACACCGTACACTTCTCCAGAGTGGCTGTTGGCGATTTACATCCCGCCCATCAGTGTAGCAAGGCTCCCATTTCTCCATGGCCTGTCCTGCATTTCTGGTTTTGACACTTTTTTCAGCATGGCCCTTTTGACCGATGGGAAGCGAGACTTCTTTGTAGCGCTGATTTGCCTTTCCAGGTTGCTTGGTTGGCCAAAAAGGGCGTATGGTTTTTTCCTGAATATATTCAGGAAAAAACGCATACGCCCTTTTTGGCCAAGGGCATCATTGTCAACGTTTTGCCGCTTTTCATGTGCTTTAAAGGCGATTCGAATCTACCTCCTGAAATCTGTTTCCTGCAATTCTGCCTTGATTTCAAATCCTCTTCTTTGCCTTCCCTCAATATATTTGTGGACGAGAGTTATCATTTATAACTCTGCAGGTTTGTGAATTGCAGTGCCCTGAAGCTCCATTTTACAAGTCGCTTTCTTGGGAGCTGGCCGCAAAAGCGCAGGATGGCTTCAGGCCCTGTTCTGGTTCCGGGGGGCAGGCTGAGCCTGTGGTTAATTCTTCTTCCTGATGGGAAAATAGAGTGACCTGTGCCTGTCCCAACACCAAGAGCTAGTCTCTCATTGGTTCCCCGTCTTCCCGTTCATCCTCAGGACAAATTGCAACCTGTACGGAACAGGAGGTTAAAGGTGCTGATGCTCCAAGTAGGGAGATTGCTAGTAAAGTGGCTGGAATGGCGAACCCGAGCACAAGGAGATGAGAAATGAGGTGCGTTTTAGAAACCTTTCCCCATCACACGGTGTACCATCTTCTGGGTTTCTCATGCATGTTTTCGATGTAGGAAGATGCCCTTGAACCTGGAGATTTGGGACCCATGCGATGGGTAGCACGCAGTATTACTTTAAAGGGTCTGCGTTTGCTCACCCAACCTCACCAAACCTCTCAGCCCCAAGAGTGTCCACCCTTATGTCTCATCCAGCTGTGGGTCTAGATATGGTCAATCCAGGTTGCATCACAGCCCCTGAACGAATTGTGTAAGAATTTCTCTCTCTTTCCCTGTCTTTGTTTCATGGGTTTTTAAAAGTAATTTATTTTTATAATGGGGTTTAGCTGCTTTTCACGGCTGTGTTTATGCCGCTTTACACCCACTTGACACACTAACAGAGAGATATCAATACATAGGTTTTAAGATTATTACTAGTCAGATATATTCTTGTGCGGTGAATCGGGCGTGTTGAGTCCAGTTCTCTGAGCAAGGAGTAGGTCTTGTCTATTACATATTGGGTTTATGGAACGGTATCTGAGCTAATTTGAAACTCTTGTTTTATGTATCACCCCACCTCACCTTTCCCGTTAAGCAGCCATAGTGTGTTTTCTGCATGTGTGACTCTCTTCTGTTTTGTATTTCAGTTCAAGTGTAACGATTTTTACATTCCCTCTATAAGTGACACCTTATGAGAAGTGTCCTTTTCTGTGTGACTTATTTCACTTAGAATCGTCTTACCTAAATCCACTCATCATGCTGCTACTAGCCTTATGACATTGATTTCATGGCTGAGTGATATTCCATTGTATATAAGGACCACAACTTTTTGATCCATTTTTCGCTTTCCTGGGATATTTAAGGTGGAATGAAGTGGAGGTCCTTGTCAACAGAGCAGCCCTAAACTTTGGGGTGCTTGTGTCTTGCTGATTTTCAATTTTCCCACTTTATCCCCCCATGCGTGGAAGTGCCCTATGCTCTCTAAGCTGTGTTTTTTAGATGTTTCAGGACACACCGTACACTTCTCCAGAGTGGCTGTTGGCGATTTACATCCCGCCCATCAGTGTAGCAAGGCTCCCATTTCTCCATGGCCTGTCCTGCATTTCTGGTTTTGACACTTTTTTCAGCATGGCCCTTTTGACCGATGGGAAGCGAGACTTCTTTGTAGCGCTGATTTGCCTTTCCAGGTTGCTTGGTTGGCCAAAAAGGGCGTATGCGTTTTTTCCTGAATATATTCAGGAAAAAACGCATACGCCCTTTTTGGCCAAGGGCATCATTGTCAACGTTTTGCCGCTTTTCATGTGCTTTAAAGGCGATTCGAATCTACCTCCTGAAATCTGTTTCTTGCAGTTCTGCCTTGATTTCAAATCCTCTTCTTTGCCTTCCCTCAATATATTTGTGGACGAGAGTTATCATTTATAACTCTGCAGGTTTGTGAATTGCAGTGCCCTGAAGCTCCATTTTACAAGTCGCTTTTCTGGGAGCTGGCCGCAAAAGCGCAGGATGGCTTCAGGCCCTGTTCTGGTTCCGGGGGGCAGGCTGAGCCTGTGTATAATTCTTCTTCCTGATGGGAAAATAGAGTGACCTGTGCCTGTCCCAACACCAAGAGCTAGTCTCTCATTGGTTCCCCGTCTTCCCGTTCATCCTCAGGACAAATTGCAACCTGTACGGAACAGGAGGTTAAAGGTGCTGATGCTCCAAGTAGGGAGATTGCTAGTAAAGTGGCTGGAATGGAGAACCCGAGCACAAGGAGATGAGAAATGAGGTGCGTTTTAGAAACCTTTCCCCATCACACGGTGTACCAACTTCTGGGTTTCTCATGCATGTTTTCGATGTAGGAAGATGCCCTTGAACCTGGAGATTTGGGACCCATGCGATGGGTAGCACGCAGTATTACTTTAAAGGGTCTGCGTTTGCTCACCCAACCTCACCAAACCTCTCAGCCCCAAGAGTGTCCACCCTTATGTCTCATCCAGCTGTGGGTCTAGATATGGTCAATCCAGGTTGCATCACAGCCCCTGAACGAATTGTGTAAGAATTTCTCTCTCTTTCCCTGTCTTTGTTTCATGGGTTTTTAAAAGTAATTTATTTTTATAATGGGGTTTAGCTGCTTTTCACGGCTGTGTTTATGCCGCTTTACACCCACTTGACACACTAACAGAGAGATATCAATACATAGGTTTTAAGATTATTACTAGTCAGATATATTCTTGTGCGGTGAATCGGGTGTGTTGAGTCCAGTTCTCTGAGCAAGGAGTAGGTCTTTTCTATTACATATTGGGTTGATGGAACGGTATCTGAGCTAATTTGAAGCTCTTGTTTTATGTATCACCCCACCTCACCTTTCCCGTTAAGCAGCCATAGTGTGTTTTCTGCATGTGTGACTCTGTTCTGTTTTGTAATTCAGTTCAAGTGTAACGGTTTTTACATTCCCTCTATAAGTGACACCTTATGAGAAGTGTCCTTTTCTGTGTGACTTATTTCACTTAGAATCGTCTTACCTAAATCCACTCATCATGCTGCTACTAGCCTTATGACATTGATTTCATGGCTGAGTGATATTCCCTTGTACATAAGGACCACAACTTTTTGATCCATTTTTCGCTTTCCTGGGATATTTAAGGTGGAATGAAGTGGAGGTCCTTGTCAACAGAGCAGCCCTAAACTTTGGGGTGCTTGTGTCTTGCTGATTTTCAATTTTCCCACTTTATCCCCCCATGCGTGGAAGTGCCCTATGCTCTCTAAGCTGTGTTTTTTAGATGTTTCAGGACACACCATACACTTCTCCAGAGTGGCTGTTGGCGATTTACATCCCGCCCATCAGTGTAGCAAGGCTCCCATTTCTCCATGGCCTGTCCTGCATTTCTGGTTTTGACACTTTTTTCAGCATGGCCCTTTTGACCGATGGGAAGCGAGACTTCTTTGTAGCGCTGATTTGCCTTTCCAGGTTGCTTGGTTGGCCAAAAAGGGCGTATGCGTTTTTTCCTGAATATATTCAGGAAAAAACGCATACGCCCTTTTTGGCCAAGGGCATCATTGTCAACGTTTTGCCGCTTTTCATGTGCTTTAAAGGCGATTCGAATCTACCTCCTGAAATCTGTTTCCTGCAGTTCTGCCTTGATTTCAAATCCTCTTCTTTGCCTTCCCTCAATATATTTGTGGACGAGAGTTATCATTTATAACTCTGCAGGTTTGTGAATTGCAGTGCCCTGAAGCTCCATTTTACAAGTCGCTTTTCTGGGAGCTGGCCGCAAAAGCGCAGGATGGCTTCAGGCCCTGTTCTGGTTCCGGGGGGCAGGCTGAGCCTGTGGTTAATTCTTCTTCCTGATGGGAAAATAGAGTGACCTGTGCCTGTCCCAACACCAAGAGCTAGTCTCTCATTGGTTCCCCGTCTTCCCGTTCATCCTCAGGACAAATTGCAACCTGTACGGAACAGGAGGTTAAAGGTGCTGATGCTCCAAGTAGGGAGATTGCTAGTAAAGTGGCTGGAATGGCGAACCCGAGCACAAGGAGATGAGAAATGAGGTGCGTTTTAGAAACCTTTCCCCATCACACGGTGTACCATCTTCTGGGTTTCTCATGCATGTTTTCGATGTAGGAAGATGCCCTTGAACCTGGAGATTTGGGACCCATGCGATGGGTAGCACGCAGTATTACTTTAAAGGGTCTGCGTTTGCTCACCCAACCTCACCAAACCTCTCAGCCCGAAGAGTGTCCACCCTTATGTCTCATCCAGCTGTGGGTCTAGATATGGTCAATCCAGGTTGCATCACAGCCCCTGAGCGAATTGTGTAAGAATTTCTCTCTGTTTCCCTGTCTTTGTTTCATGGGTTTTTAAAAAGTAATTTATTTTTATAATGGGGTTTAGCTGCTTTTCACGGCTGTGTTTATGCCGCTTTACACCCACTTGACACACTAACAGAGAGATATCAATACATAGGTTTTAAGATTATTACTAGTCAGATATATTCTTGTGCGGTGAATCGGGCGTGTTGAGTCCAGTTCTCTGAGCAAGGAGTAGGTCTTGTCTATTACATATTGGGTTTTTGGAACGGTATCTGAGCTAATTTGAAACTCTTGTTTTATGTATCACCCCACCTCACCTTTCCCGTTAAGCAGCCATAGTGTGTTTTCTGCATGTGTGACTCTGTTCTGTTTTGTAATTCAGTTCAAGTGTAACGGTTTTTACATTCCCTCTATAAGTGACACCCTATGAGAAGTGTCCTTTTCTGTCTGACTTATTTCACTTAGAATCGTCTTACCTAAATCCACTCATCATGCTGCTACTAGCCTTATGAAATTGATTTCATGGCTGAGTGATATTCCATTGTACATAAGGACCACAACTTTTTGATCCATTTTTCGCTTTCCTGGGATATTTAAGGTGGAATGAAGTGGAGGTCCTTGTCAACAGAGCAGCCCTAAACTTTGGGGTGCTTGTGTCTTGCTGATTTTCAATTTTCCCACTTTATCCCCTCATGCGTGGAAGTGCCCTATGCTCTCTAAGCTGTGTTTTTTAGATGTTTCAGGACACACCGTACACTTCTCCAGAGTGGCTGTTGGCGATTTACATCCCGCCCATCAGTGTAGCAAGGCTCCCATTTCTCCATGGCCTGTCCTGCATTTCTGGTTTTGACACTTTTTTCAGCATGGCCCTTTTGACCGATGGGAAGCGAGACTTCTTTGTAGCGCTGATTTGCCTTTCCAGGTTGCTTGGTTGGCCAAAAAGGGCGTATGCGTTTTTTCCTGAATATATTCAGGAAAAAACGCATACGCCCTTTTTGGCCAAGGGCATCATTGTCAACGTTTTGCCGCTTTTCATGTGCTTTAAAGGCGATTCGAATCTACCTCCTGAAATCTGTTTCCTGCAATTCTGCCTTGATTTCAAATCCTCTTCTTTGCCTTCCCTCAATATATTTGTGGACGAGAGTTATCATTTATAACTCTGCAGGTCTGTGAATTGCAGTGCCCTGAAGCTCCATTTTACAAGTCGCTTTTTTGGGAGCTGGCCGCAAAAACGCAGGATGGCTTCAGGCCCTGTTCTGGTTCCGGGGGGCAGGCTGAGCCTGTGGTTAATTCTTCTTCCTGATGGGAAAATAGAGTGACCTGTGCCTGTCCCAACACCAAGAGCTAGTCTCTCATTGGTTCCCTGTCTTCCCGTTCATCCTCAGGACAAATTGCAACCTGTACGGAACAGGAGGTTAAAGGTGCTGATGCTCCAAGTAGGGAGATTGCTAGTAAAGTGGCTGGAATGGCGAAGCCGAGCACAAGGAGATGAGAAATGAGGTGCGTTTTAGAAACCTTTCCCCATCACACGGTGTACCATCTTCTGGGTTTCTCATGCATGTTTTCGATGTAGGAAGATGCCCTTGAACCTGGAGATTTGGGACCCATGCGATGGGTAGCACGCAGTATTACTTTAAAGGGTCTGTGTTTGCTCACCCAACCTCACCAAACCTCTCAGCCCCAAGAGTGTCCACCCTTATGTCTCATCCAGCTGAGGTTCTAGATATGGTCAATCCAGGTTGCATCACAGCCCCTGAACGAATTGTGTAAGAATTTCTCTCTCTTTCCCTGTCTTTGTTTCATGGGTTTTTAAAAGTAATTTATTTTTATAATGGGGTTTAGCTGCTTTTCACGGCTGTGTTTATGCCGCTTTACACCCACTTGACACACTAACAGAGAGATATCAATACATAGGTTTTAAGATTATTACTAGTCAGATATATTCTTGTGCGGTGAATCGGGCGTGTTGAGTCCAGTTCTCTGAGCAAGGAGTAGGTCTTGTCTATTACATATTGGGTTTAAGGAACGGTATCTGAGCTAATTTGAAACTCTTGTTTTATGTATCACCCCACCTCACCTTTCCCGTTAAGCAGCCATAGTGTGTTTTCTGCATGTGTGACTCTGTTCTGTTTTGTAATTCAGTTCAAGTGTAACGGTTTTTACATTCCCTCTATAAGTGACACCTTATGAGAAGTGTCCTTTTCTGTGTGACTTATTTCACTTAGAATCGTCTTACCTAAATCCACTCATCATGCTGCTACTAGCCTTATGACATTGATTTCATGGCTGAGTGATATTCCATTGTACATAAGGACCACAACTTTTTGATCCATTTTTCGCTTTCCTGGGATATTTAAGGTGGAATGAAGTGGAGGTCCTTGTCAACAGAGCAGCCCTAAACTTTGGGGTGCTTGTGTCTTGCTGATTTTCAATTTTCCCACTTTATCCCCCCATGCGTGGAAGTGCCCTATGCTCTCTAAGCTGTGTTTTTTAGATGTTTCAGGACACACCGTACACTTCTCCAGAGTGGCTGTTGGCGATTTACATCCCGCCCATCAGTGTAGCAAGGCTCCCATTTCTCCATGGCCTGTCCTGCATTTCTGGTTTTGACACTTTTTTCAGCATGGCCCTTTTGACCGATGGGAAGCGAGACTTCTTTGTAGCGCTGATTTGCCTTTCCAGGTTGCTTGGTTGGCCAAAAAGGGCGTATGCGTTTTTTCCTGAATATATTCAGGAAAAAACGCATACGCCCTTTTTGGCCAAGGGCATCATTGTCAACGTTTTGCCGCTTTTCATGTGCTTTAAAGGCGATTCGAATCTACCACCTGAAATCTGTTTCCTGCAATTCTGCCTTGATTTCAAATCCTCTTCTTTGCCTTCCCTCAATATATTTGTGGACGAGAGTTATCATTTATAACTCTGCAGGTTTGTGAATTGCAGTGCCCTGAAGCTCCATTTTACAAGTCGCTTTCTTGGGAGCTGGCCGCAAAAGCGCAGGATGGCTTCAGGCCCTGTTCTGGTTCCGGGGGGCAGGCTGAGCCTGTGGTTAATTCTTCTTCCTGATGGGAAAATAGAGTGACCTGTGCCTGTCCCAACACCAAGAGCTAGTCTCTCATTGGTTCCCCGTCTTCCCGTTCATCCTCAGGACAAATTGCAACCTGTACGGAACAGGAGGTTAAAGGTGCTGATGCTCCAAGTAGGGAGATTGCTAGTAAAGTGGCTGGAATGGCGAACCCGAGCACAAGGAGATGAGAAATGAGGTGCGTTTTAGAAACCTTTCCCCATCACACGGTGTACCATCTTCTGGGTTTCTCATGCATGTTTTCGATGTAGGAAGATGCCCTTGAACCTGGAGATTTGGGACCCATGCGATGGGTAGCACGCAGTATTACTTTAAAGGGTCTGCGTTTGCTCACCCAACCTCACCAAACCTCTCAGCCCCAAGAGTGTCCACCCTTATGTCTCATCCAGCTGTGGGTCTAGATATGGTCAATCCAGGTTGCATCACAGCCCCTGAACAAATTGTGTAAGAATTTCTCTCTCTTTCCCTGTCTTTGTTTCATGGGTTTTTAAAAGTAATTTATTTTTATAATGGGGTTTAGCTGCTTTTCACGGCTGTGTTTATGCCGCTTTACACCCACTTGACACACTAACAGAGAGATATCAATACATAGGTTTTAAGATTATTACTAGTCAGATATATTCTTGTGCGGTGAATCGGGCGTGTTGAGTCCAGTTCTCTGAGCAAGGAGTAGGTCTTGTCTATTACATATTGGGTTTATGGAACGGTATCTGAGCTAATTTGAAACTCTTGTTTTATGTATCACCCCACCTCACCTTTCCCGTTAAGCAGCCATAGTGTGTTTTCTGCATGTGTGACTCTGTTCTGTTTTGTAATTCAGTTCAAGTGTAACGGTTTTTACATTCCCTCTATAAGTGACACCTTATGAGAAGTGTCCTTTTCTGTGTGACTTATTTCACTTAGAATCGTCTTACCTAAATCCACTCATCATGCTGCTACTAGCCTTATGACATTGATTTCATGGCTGAGTGATATTCCATTGTACATAAGGACCACAACTTTTTGATCCATTTTTCACTTTCCTGGGATATTTAAGGTGGAATGAAGTGGAGGTCCTTGTCAACAGAGCAGCCCTAAACTTTGGGGTGCTTGTGTCTTGCTGATTTTCAATTTTCCCACTTTATCCCCCCATGCGTGGAAGTGCCCTATGCTCTCTAAGCTGTGTTTTTTAGATGTTTCAGGACACACCGTACACTTCTCCAGAGTGGCTGTTGGCGATTTACATCCCGCCCATCAGTGTAGCAAGGCTCCCATTTCTCCATGGCCTGTCCTGCATTTCTGGTTTTGACACTTTTTTCAGCATGGCCCTTTTGACCGATGGGAAGCGAGACTTCTTTGTAGCGCTGATTTGCCTTTCCAGGTTGCTTGGTTGGCCAAAAAGGGCGTATGCGTTTTTTCCTGAATATATTCAGGAAAAAACGCATACGCCCTTTTTGGCCAAGGGCATCATTGTCAACGTTTTGCCGCTTTTCATGTGCTTTAAAGGCGATTCGAATCTACCTCCTGAAATCTGTTTCCTGCAATTCTGCCTTGATTTCAAATCCTCTTCTTTGCCTTCCCTCAATATATTTGTGGACGAGAGTTATCATTTATAACTCTGCAGGTTTGTGAATTGCAGTGCCCTGAAGCTCCATTTTACAAGTCGCTTTTCTGGGAGCTGGCCGCAAAAGCGCAGGATGGCTTCAGGCCCTGTTCTGGTTCCGGGGGGCAGGCTGAGCCTGTGGTTAATTCTTCTTCCTGATGGGAAAATAGAGTGACCTGTGCCTCTCCCAACACCAAGAGCTAGTCTCTCATTGGTTCCCCGTCTTCCCGTTCATCCTCAGGACAAATTGCAACCTGTACGGAACAGGAGGTTAAAGGTGCTGATGCTCCAAGTAGGGAGATTGCTAGTAAAGTGGCTGGAATGGAGAACCCGAGCACAAGGAGATGAGAAATGAGGTGCGTTTTAGAAACCTTTCCCCATCACACGGTGTACCATCTTCTGGGTTTCTCATGCATGTTTTCGATGTAGGAAGATGCCCTTGAACCTGGAGATTTGGGACCCATGCGATGGGTAGCACGCAGTATTACTTTAAAGGGTCTGCGTTTGCTCACCCAACCTCACCAAACCTCTCAGCCCCAAGAGTGTCCACCCTTATGTCTCATCCAGCTGTGGGTCTAGATATGGTCAATCCAGGTTGCATCACAGCCCCTGAACGAATTGTGTAAGAATTTCTCTCTCTTTCCCTGTCTTTGTTTCATGGGTTTTTAAAAGTAATTTATTTTTATAATGGGGTTTAGCTGCTTTTCACGGCTGTGTTTATGCCGCTTTACACCCACTTGACACACTAACAGAGAGATATCAATACATAGGTTTTAAGATTATTACTAGTCAGATATATTCTTGTGCGGTGAATCGGGCGTGTTGAGTCCAGTTCTCTGAGCAAGGAGTAGGTCTTTTCTATTACATATTGGGTTGATGGAACGGTATCTGAGCTAATTTGAAGCTCTTGTTTTATGTATCACCCCACCTCACCTTTCCCGTTAAGCAGCCATAGTGTGTTTTCTGCATGTGTGACTCTGTTCTGTTTTGTAATTCAGTTCAAGTGTAACGGTTTTTACATTCCCTCTATAAGTGACACCTTATGAGAAGTGTCCTTTTCTGTGTGACTTATTTCACTTAGAATCGTCTTACCTAAATCCACTCATCATGCTGCTACTAGCCTTATGACATTGATTTCATGGCTGAGTGATATTCCCTTGTACATAAGGACCACAACTTTTTGATCCATTTTTCGCTTTCCTGGGATATTTAAGGTGGAATGAAGTGGAGGTCCTTGTCAACAGAGCAGCCCTAAACTTTGGGGTGCTTGTGTCTTGCTGATTTTCAATTTTCCCACTTTATCCCCCCATGCGTGGAAGTGCCCTATGCTCTCTAAGCTGTGTTTTTTAGATGTTTCAGGACACACCGTACACTTCTCCAGAGTGGCTGTTGGCGATTTACATCCCGCCCATCAGTGTAGCAAGGCTCCCATTTCTCCATGGCCTGTCCTGCATTTCTGGTTTTGACACTTTTTTCAGCATGGCCCTTTTGACCGATGGGAAGCGAGACTTCTTTGTAGCGCTGATTTGCCTTTCCAGGTTGCTTGGTTGGCCAAAAAGGGCGTATGGTTTTTTCCTGAATATATTCAGGAAAAAACGCATACGCCCTTTTTGGCCAAGGGCATCATTGTCAACGTTTTGCCGCTTTTCATGTGCTTTAAAGGCGATTCGAGTCTCCCTCCTGAAATCTGTTTCCTGCAATTCTGCCTTGATTTCAAATCCTCTTCTTTGCCTTCCCTCAATATATTTGTGGACGAGAGTTATCATTTATAACTCTGCAGGTTTGTGAATTGCAGTGCCCTGAAGCTCCATTTTACAAGTCGCTTTTCTGGGAGCTGGCCGCAAAAGCGCAGGATGGCTTCAGGCCCTGTTCTGGTTCCGGGGGGCAGGCTGAGCCTGTGGTTAATTCTTCTTCCTGATGGGAAAATAGAGTGACCTGTGCCTGTCCCAACACCAAGAGCTAGTCTCTCATTGGTTCCCCGTCTTCCCGTTCATCCTCAGGACAAATTGCAACCTGTACGGAACAGGAGGTTAAAGGTGCTGATGCTCCAAGTAGGGAGATTGCTAGTAAAGTGGCTGGAATGGAGAACCCGAGCACAAGGAGATGAGAAATGAGGTGCGTTTTAGAAACCTTTCCCCATCACACGGTGTACCATCTTCTGGGTTTCTCATGCATGTTTTCGATGTAGGAAGATGCCCTTGAACCTGGAGATTTGGGACCCATGCGATGGGTAGCACGCAGTATTACTTTAAAGGGTCTGCGTTTGCTCACCCAACCTCACCAAACCTCTCAGCCCCAAGAGTGTCCACCCTTATGTCTCATCCAGCTGTGGGTCTAGATATGGTCAATCCAGGTTGCATCACAGCCCCTGAACGAATTGTGTAAGAATTTCTCTCTCTTTCCCTGTCTTTGTTTCATGGGTTTTTAAAAGTAATTTATTTTTCTAATGGGGTTTAGCTGCTTTTCACGGCTGTGTTTATGCCGCTTTACACCCACTTGACACACTAACAGAGAGATATCAATACATAGGTTTTAAGATTATTACTAGTCAGATATATTCTTGTGCGGTGAATCGGGCGTGTTGAGTCCAGTTCTCTGAGCAAGGAGTAGGTCTTTTCTATTACATATTGGGTTGATGGAACGGTATCTGAGCTAATTTGAAACTCTTGTTTTATGTATCACCCCACCTCACCTTTCCCGTTAAGCAGCCATAGTGTGTTTTCTGCATGTGTGACTCTGTTCTGTTTTGTAATTCAGTTCAAGTGTAACGGTTTTTACATTCCCTCTATAAGTGACACCTTATGAGAAGTGTCCTTTTCTGTGTGACTTATTTCACTTAGAATCGTCTTACCTAAATCCACTCATCATGCTGCTACTAGCCTTATGACATTGATTTCATGGCTGAGTGATATTCCCTTGTACATAAGGACCACAACTTTTTGATCCATTTTTCGCTTTCCTGGGATATTTAAGGTGGAATGAAGTGGAGGTCCTTGTCAACAGAGCAGCCCTAAACTTTGGGGTGCTTGTGTCTTGCTGATTTTCAATTTTCCCACTTTATCCCCCCATGCGTGGAAGTGCCCTATGCTCTCTAAGCTGTGTTTTTTAGATGTTTCAGGACACACCGTACACTTCTCCAGAGTGGCTGTTGGCGATTTACATCCCGCCCATCAGTGTAGCAAGGCTCCCATTTCTCCATGGCCTGTCCTGCATTTCTGGTTTTGACACTTTTTTCAGCATAGCCCTTTTGACCGATGGGAAGCGAGACTTCTTTGTAGCGCTGATTTGCCTTTCCAGGTTGCTTGGTTGGCCAAAAAGGGCGTATGCGTTTTTTCCTGAATATATTCAGGAAAAAACGCATACGCCCTTTTTGGCCAAGGGCATCATTGTCAACGTTTTGCCGCTTTTCATGTGCTTTAAAGGCGATTCGAATCTACCTCCTGAAATCTGTTTCCTGCAATTCTGCCTTGATTTCAAATCCTCTTCTTTGCCTTCCCTCAATATATTTGTGGACGAGAGTTATCATTTATAACTCTGCAGGTTTGTGAATTGCAGTGCCCTGAAGCTCCATTTTACAAGTCGCTTTTTTGGGAGCTGGCCGCAAAAGCGCAGGATGGCTTCAGGCCCTGTTCTGGTTCCGGGGGGCAGGCTGAGCCTGTGGTTAATTCTTCTTCCTGATGGGAAAATAGAGTGACCTGTGCCTGTCCCAACACCAAGAGCTAGTCTCTCATTGGTTCCCTGTCTTCCCGTTCATCCTCAGGACAAATTGCAACCTGTACGGAACAGGAGGTTAAAGGTGCTGATGCTCCAAGTAGGGAGATTGCTAGTAAAGTGGCTGGAATGGCGAAGCCGAGCACAAGGAGATGAGAAATGAGGTGCGTTTTAGAAACCTTTCCCCATCACACGGTGTACCATCTTCTGGGTTTCTCATGCATGTTTTCGATGTAGGAAGATGCCCTTGAACCTGGAGATTTGGGACCCATGCGATGGGTAGCACGCAGTATTACTTTAAAGGGTCTGCGTTTGCTCACCCAACCTCACCAAACCTCTCAGCCCCAAGAGTGTCCACCCTTATGTCTCATCCAGCTGTGGGTCTAGATATGGTCAATCCAGGTTGCATCACAGCCCCTGAACGAATTGTGTAAGAATTTCTCTCTCTTTCCCTGTCTTTGTTTCATGGGTTTTTAAAAGTAATTTATTTTTATAATGGGGTTTAGCTGCTTTTCACGGCTGTGTTTATGCCGCTTTACACCCACTTGACACACTAACAGAGAGATATCAATACATAGGTTTTAAGATTATTACTAGTCAGATATATTCTTGTGCGGTGAATCGGGCGTGTTGAGTCCAGTTCTCTGAGCAAGGAGTAGGTCTTTTCTATTACATATTGTGTTGATGGAACGGTATCTGAGCTAATTTGAAGCTCTTGTTTTATGTATCACCCCACCTCACCTTTCCCGTTAAGCAGCCATAGTGTGTTTTCTGCATGTGTGACTCTGTTCTGTTTTGTAATTCAGTTCAAGTGTAACGGTTTTTACATTCCCTCTATAAGTGACACCTTATGAGAAGTGTCCTTTTCTGTGTGACTTATTTCACTTAGAATCGTCTTACCTAAATCCACTCATCATGCTGCTACTAGCCTTATGACATTGATTTCATGGCTGAGTGATATTCCCTTGTACATAAGGACCACAACTTTTTGATCCATTTTTCGCTTTCCTGGGATATTTAAGGTGGAATGAAGTGGAGGTCCTTGTCAACAGAGCAGCCCTAAACTTTGGGGTGCTTGTGTCTTGCTGATTTTCAATTTTCCCACTTTATCCCCCCATGCGTGGAAGTGCCCTATGCTCTCTAAGCTGTGTTTTTTAGATGTTTCAGGACACACCGTACACTTCTCCAGAGTGGCTGTTGGCGATTTACATCCCGCCCATCAGTGTAGCAAGGCTCCCATTTCTCCATGGCCTGTCCTGCATTTCTGGTTTTGACACTTTTTTCAGCATGGCCCTTTTGACCGATGGGAAGCGAGACTTCTTTGTAGCGCTGATTTGCCTTTCCAGGTTGCTTGGTTGGCCAAAAAGGGCGTATGGTTTTTTCCTGAATATATTCAGGAAAAAACGCATACGCCCTTTTTGGCCAAGGGCATCATTGTCAACGTTTTGCCGCTTTTCATGTGCTTTAAAGGCGATTCGAGTCTCCCTCCTGAAATCTGTTTCCTGCAATTCTGCCTTGATTTCAAATCCTCTTCTTTGCCTTCCCTCAATATATTTGTGGACGAGAGTTATCATTTATAACTCTGCAGGTTTGTGAATTGCAGTGCCCTGAAGCTCCATTTTACAAGTCGCTTTTCTGGGAGCTGGCCGCAAAAGCGCAGGATGGCTTCAGGCCCTGTTCTGGTTCCGGGGGGCAGGCTGAGCCTGTGGTTAATTCTTCTTCCTGATGGGAAAATAGAGTGACCTGTGCCTGTCCCAACACCAAGAGCTAGTCTCTCATTGGTTCCCCGTCTTCCCGTTCATCCTCAGGACAAATTGCAACCTGTACGGAACAGGAGGTTAAAGGTGCTGATGCTCCAAGTAGGGAGATTGCTAGTAAAGTGGCTGGAATGGAGAACCCGAGCACAAGGAGATGAGAAATGAGGTGCGTTTTAGAAACCTTTCCCCATCACACGGTGTACCATCTTCTGGGTTTCTCATGCATGTTTTCGATGTAGGAAGATGCCCTTGAACCTGGAGATTTGGGACCCATGCGATGGGTAGCACGCAGTATTACTTTAAAGGGTCTGCGTTTGCTCACCCAACCTCACCAAACCTCTCAGCCCCAAGAGTGTCCACCCTTATGTCTCATCCAGCTGTGGGTCTAGATATGGTCAATCCAGGTTGCATCACAGCCCCTGAACGAATTGTGTAAGAATTTCTCTCTCTTTCCCTGTCTTTGTTTCATGGGTTTTTAAAAGTAATTTATTTTTATAATGGGGTTTAGCTGCTTTTCACGGCTGTGTTTATGCCGCTTTACACCCACTTGACACACTAACAGAGAGATATCAATACATAGGTTTTAAGATTATTACTAGTCAGATATATTCTTGTGCGGTGAATCGGGCGTGTTGAGTCCAGTTCTCTGAGCAAGGAGTAGGTCTTTTCTATTACATATTGGGTTGATGGAACGGTATCTGAGCTAATTTGAAACTCTTGTTTTATGTATCACCCCACCTCACCTTTCCCGTTAAGCAGCCATAGTGTGTTTTCTGCATGTGTGACTCTGTTCTGTTTTGTAATTCAGTTCAAGTGTAACGGTTTTTACATTCCCTCTATAAGTGACACCTTATGAGAAGTGTCCTTTTCTGTGTGACTTATTTCACTTAGAATCGTCTTACCTAAATCCACTCATCATGCTGCTACTAGCCTTATGACATTGATTTCATGGCTGAGTGATATTCCATTGTACATAAGGACCACAACTTTTTGATCCATTTTTCGCTTTCCTGGGATATTTAAGGTGGAATGAAGTGGAGGTCCTTGTCAACAGAGCAGCCCTAAACTTTGGGGTGCTTGTGTCTTGCTGATTTTCAATTTTCCCACTTTATCCCCCCATGCGTGGAAGTGCCCTATGCTCTCTAAGCTGTGTTTTTTAGATGTTTCAGGACACACCGTACACTTCTCCAGAGTGGCTGTTGGCGATTTACATCCCGCCCATCAGTGTAGCAAGGCTCCCATTTCTCCATGGCCTGTCCTGCATTCCTGGTTTTGACACTTTTTTCAGCATGGCCCTTTTGACCGATGGGAAGCGAGACTTCTTTGTAGCGCTGATTTGCCTTTCCAGGTTGCTTGGTTGGCCAAAAAGGGCGTATGCGTTTTTTCCTGAATATATTCAGGAAAAAACGCATACGCCCTTTTTGGCCAAGGGCATCATTGTCAACGTTTTGCCGCTTTTCATGTGCTTTAAAGGCGATTCGAATCTACCTCCTGAAATCTGTTTCCTGCAATTCTGCCTTGATTTCAAATCCTCTTCTTTGCCTTCCCTCAATATATTTGTGGACGAGAGTTATCATTTATAACTCTGCAGGTTTGTGAATTGCAGTGCCCTGAAGCTCCATTTTACAAGTCGCTTTTTTGGGAGCTGGCCGCAAAAGCGCAGGATGGCTTCAGGCCCTGTTCTGGTTCCGGGGGGCAGGCTGAGCCTGTGGTTAATTCTTCTTCCTGATGGGAAAATAGAGTGACCTGTGCCTGTCCCAACACCAAGAGCTAGTCTCTCATTGGTTCCCTGTCTTCCCGTTCATCCTCAGGACAAATTGCAACCTGTACGGAACAGGAGGTTAAAGGTGCTGATGCTCCAAGTAGGGAGATTGCTAGTAAAGTGGCTGGAATGGCGAAGCCGAGCACAAGGAGATGAGAAATGAGGTGCGTTTTAGAAACCTTTCCCCATCACACGGTGTACCATCTTCTGGGTTTCTCATGCATGTTTTCGATGTAGGAAGATGCCCTTGAACCTGGAGATTTGGGACCCATGCGATGGGTAGCACGCAGTATTACTTTAAAGGGTCTGTGTTTGCTCACCCAACCTCACCAAACCTCTCAGCCCCAAGAGTGTCCACCCTTATGTCTCATCCAGCTGTGGGTCTATATATGGTCAATCCAGGTTGCATCACAGCCCCTGAACGAATTGTGTAAGAATTTCTCTCTCTTTCCCTGTCTTTGTTTCATGGGTTTTTAAAAGTAATTTATTTTTATAATGGGGTTTAGCTGCTTTTCACGGCTGTGTTTATGCCGCTTTACACCCACTTGACACACTAACAGAGAGATATCAATACATAGGTTTTAAGATTATTACTAGTCAGATATATTCTTGTGCGGTGAATCGGGCGTGTTGAGTCCAGTTCTCTGAGCAAGGAGTAGGTCTTGTCTATTACATATTGGGTTTATGGAACGGTATCTGAGCTAATTTGAAACTCTTGTTTTATGTATCACCCCACCTCACCTTTCCCGTTAAGCAGCCATAGTGTGTTTTCTGCATGTGTGACTCTGTTCTGTTTTGTAATTCAGTTCAAGTGTAACGGTTTTTACATTCCCTCTATAAGTGACACCTTATGAGAAGTGTCCTTTTCTGTGTGACTTATTTCACTTAGAATCGTCTTACCTAAATCCACTCATCATGCTGCTACTAGCCTTATGACATTGATTTCATGGCTGAGTGATATTCCCTTGTACATAAGGACCACAACTTTTTGATCCATTTTTCGCTTTCCTGGGATATTTAAGGTGGAATGAAGTGGAGGTCCTTGTCAACAGAGCAGCCCTAAACTTTGGGGTGCTTGTGTCTTGCTGATTTTCAATTTTCCCACTTTATCCCCCCATGCGTGGAAGTGCCCTATGCTCTCTAAGCTGTGTTTTTTAGATGTTTCAGGACACACCGTACACTTCTCCAGAGTGGCTGTTGGCGATTTACATCCCGCCCATCAGTGTAGCAAGGCTCCCATTTCTCCATGGCCTGTCCTGCATTTCTGGTTTTGACACTTTTTTCAGCATGGCCCTTTTGACCGATGGGAAGCGAGACTTCTTTGTAGCGCTGATTTGCCTTTCCAGGTTGCTTGGTTGGCCAAAAAGGGCGTATGGTTTTTTCCTGAATATATTCAGGAAAAAACGCATACGCCCTTTTTGGCCAAGGGCATCATTGTCAACGTTTTGCCGCTTTTCATGTGCTTTAAAGGCGATTCGAGTCTCCCTCCTGAAATCTGTTTCCTGCAATTCTGCCTTGATTTCAAATCCTCTTCTTTGCCTTCCCTCAATATATTTGTGGACGAGAGTTATCATTTATAACTCTGCAGGTTTGTGAATTGCAGTGCCCTGAAGCTCCATTTTACAAGTCGCTTTTCTGGGAGCTGGCCGCAAAAGCGCAGGATGGCTTCAGGCCCTGTTCTGGTTCCGGGGGGCAGGCTGAGCCTGTGGTTAATTCTTCTTCCTGATGGGAAAATAGAGTGACCTGTGCCTGTCCCAACACCAAGAGCTAGTCTCTCATTGGTTCCCCGTCTTCCCGTTCATCCTCAGGACAAATTGCAACCTGTACGGAACAGGAGGTTAAAGGTGCTGATGCTCCAAGTAGGGAGATTGCTAGTAAAGTGGCTGGAATGGAGAACCCGAGCACAAGGAGATGAGAAATGAGGTGCGTTTTAGAAACCTTTCCCCATCACACGGTGTACCATCTTCTGGGTTTCTCATGCATGTTTTCGATGTAGGAAGATGCCCTTGAACCTGGAGATTTGGGACCCATGCGATGGGTAGCACGCAGTATTACTTTAAAGGGTCTGCGTTTGCTCACCCAACCTCACCAAACCTCTCAGCCCCAAGAGTGTCCACCCTTATGTCTCATCCAGCTGTGGGTCTAGATATGGTCAATCCAGGTTGCATCACAGCCCCTGAACGAATTGTGTAAGAATTTCTCTCTCTTTCCCTGTCTTTGTTTCATGGGTTTTTAAAAGTAATTTATTTTTATAATGGGGTTTAGCTGCTTTTCACGGCTGTGTTTATGCCGCTTTACACCCACTTGACACACTAACAGAGAGATATCAATACATAGGTTTTAAGATTATTACTAGTCAGATATATTCTTGTGCGGTGAATCGGGCGTGTTGAGTCCAGTTCTCTGAGCAAGGAGTAGGTCTTTTCTATTACATATTGGGTTGATGGAACGGTATCTGAGCTAATTTGAAACTCTTGTTTTATGTATCACCCCACCTCACCTTTCCCGTTAAGCAGCCATAGTGTGTTTTCTGCATGTGTGACTCTGTTCTGTTTTGTAATTCAGTTCAAGTGTAACGGTTTTTACATTCCCTCTATAAGTGACACCTTATGAGAAGTGTCCTTTTCTGTGTGACTTATTTCACTTAGAATCGTCTTACCTAAATCCACTCATCATGCTGCTACTAGCCTTATGACATTGATTTCATGGCTGAGTGATATTCCATTGTACATAAGGACCACAACTTTTTGATCCATTTTTCGCTTTCCTGGGATATTTAAGGTGGAATGAAGTGGAGGTCCTTGTCAACAGAGCAGCCCTAAACTTTGGGGTGCTTGTGTCTTGCTGATTTTCAATTTTCCCACTTTATCCCCCCATGCGTGGAAGTGCCCTATGCTCTCTAAGCTGTGTTTTTTAGATGTTTCAGGACACACCGTACACTTCTCCAGAGTGGCTGTTGGCGATTTACATCCCGCCCATCAGTGTAGCAAGGCTCCCATTTCTCCATGGCCTGTCCTGCATTCCTGGTTTTGACACTTTTTTCAGCATGGCCCTTTTGACCGATGGGAAGCGAGACTTCTTTGTAGCGCTGATTTGCCTTTCCAGGTTGCTTGGTTGGCCAAAAAGGGCGTATGCGTTTTTTCCTGAATATATTCAGGAAAAAACGCATACGCCCTTTTTGGCCAAGGGCATCATTGTCAACGTTTTGCCGCTTTTCATGTGCTTTAAAGGCGATTCGAATCTACCTCCTGAAATCTGTTTCCTGCAATTCTGCCTTGATTTCAAATCCTCTTCTTTGCCTTCCCTCAATATATTTGTGGACGAGAGTTATCATTTATAACTCTGCAGGTTTGTGAATTGCAGTGCCCTGAAGCTCCATTTTACAAGTCGCTTTCTTGGGAGCTGGCCGCAAAAGCGCAGGATGGCTTCAGGCCCTGTTCTGGTTCCGGGGGGCAGGCTGAGCCTGTGGTTAATTCTTCTTCCTGATGGGAAAATAGAGTGACCTGTGCCTGTCCCAACACCAAGAGCTAGTCTCTCATTGGTTCCCCGTCTTCCCGTTCATCCTCAGGACAAATTGCAACCTGTACGGAACAGGAGGTTAAAGGTGCTGATGCTCCAAGTAGGGAGATTGCTAGTAAAGTGGCTGGAATGGCGAACCCGAGCACAAGGAGATGAGAAATGAGGTGCGTTTTAGAAACCTTTCCCCATCACACGGTGTACCATCTTCTGGGTTTCTCATGCATGTTTTCGATGTAGGAAGATGCCCTTGAACCTGGAGATTTGGGACCCATGCGATGGGTAGCACGCAGTATTACTTTAAAGGGTCTGCGTTTGCTCACCCAACCTCACCAAACCTCTCAGCCCCAAGAGTGTCCACCCTTATGTCTCATCCAGCTGTGGGTCTAGATATGGTCAATCCAGGTTGCATCACAGCCCCTGAACAAATTGTGTAAGAATTTCTCTCTCTTTCCCTGTCTTTGTTTCATGGGTTTTTAAAAGTAATTTATTTTTATAATGGGGTTTAGCTGCTTTTCACGGCTGTGTTTATGCCGCTTTACACCCACTTGACACACTAACAGAGAGATATCAATACATAGGTTTTAAGATTATTACTAGTCAGATATATTCTTGTGCGGTGAATCGGGCGTGTTGAGTCCAGTTCTCTGAGCAAGGAGTAGGTCTTGTCTATTACATATTGGGTTTATGGAACGGTATCTGAGCTAATTTGAAACTCTTGTTTTATGTATCACCCCACCTCACCTT
The DNA here is from genome assembly GCF_965194825.1 of Balaenoptera physalus. Taxonomy (NCBI): domain Eukaryota; kingdom Metazoa; phylum Chordata; class Mammalia; order Artiodactyla; family Balaenopteridae; genus Balaenoptera; species Balaenoptera physalus. The sequence continues at coordinate 683,383 of NW_028126328.1, read as the reverse complement.
TCCCGTTAAGCAGCCATAGTGTGTTTTCTGCATGTGTGACTCTGTTCTGTTTTGTAATTCAGTTCAAGTGTAACGGTTTTTACATTCCCTCTATAAGTGACACCTTATGAGAAGTGTCCTTTTCTGTGTGACTTATTTCACTTAGAATCGTCTTACCTAAATCCACTCATCATGCTGCTACTAGCCTTATGACATTGATTTCATGGCTGAGTGATATTCCATTGTACATAAGGACCACAACTTTTTGATCCATTTTTCACTTTCCTGGGATATTTAAGGTGGAATGAAGTGGAGGTCCTTGTCAACAGAGCAGCCCTAAACTTTGGGGTGCTTGTGTCTTGCTGATTTTCAATTTTCCCACTTTATCCCCCCATGCGTGGAAGTGCCCTATGCTCTCTAAGCTGTGTTTTTTAGATGTTTCAGGACACACCGTACACTTCTCCAGAGTGGCTGTTGGCGATTTACATCCCGCCCATCAGTGTAGCAAGGCTCCCATTTCTCCATGGCCTGTCCTGCATTTCTGGTTTTGACACTTTTTTCAGCATGGCCCTTTTGACCGATGGGAAGCGAGACTTCTTTGTAGCGCTGATTTGCCTTTCCAGGTTGCTTGGTTGGCCAAAAAGGGCGTATGCGTTTTTTCCTGAATATATTCAGGAAAAAACGCATACGCCCTTTTTGGCCAAGGGCATCATTGTCAACGTTTTGCCGCTTTTCATGTGCTTTAAAGGCGATTCGAATCTACCTCCTGAAATCTGTTTCCTGCAATTCTGCCTTGATTTCAAATCCTCTTCTTTGCCTTCCCTCAATATATTTGTGGACGAGAGTTATCATTTATAACTCTGCAGGTTTGTGAATTGCAGTGCCCTGAAGCTCCATTTTACAAGTCGCTTTTCTGGGAGCTGGCCGCAAAAGCGCAGGATGGCTTCAGGCCCTGTTCTGGTTCCGGGGGGCAGGCTGAGCCTGTGGTTAATTCTTCTTCCTGATGGGAAAATAGAGTGACCTGTGCCTCTCCCAACACCAAGAGCTAGTCTCTCATTGGTTCCCCGTCTTCCCGTTCATCCTCAGGACAAATTGCAACCTGTACGGAACAGGAGGTTAAAGGTGCTGATGCTCCAAGTAGGGAGATTGCTAGTAAAGTGGCTGGAATGGAGAACCCGAGCACAAGGAGATGAGAAATGAGGTGCGTTTTAGAAACCTTTCCCCATCACACGGTGTACCATCTTCTGGGTTTCTCATGCATGTTTTCGATGTAGGAAGATGCCCTTGAACCTGGAGATTTGGGACCCATGCGATGGGTAGCACGCAGTATTACTTTAAAGGGTCTGCGTTTGCTCACCCAACCTCACCAAACCTCTCAGCCCCAAGAGTGTCCACCCTTATGTCTCATCCAGCTGTGGGTCTAGATATGGTCAATCCAGGTTGCATCACAGCCCCTGAACGAATTGTGTAAGAATTTCTCTCTCTTTCCCTGTCTTTGTTTCATGGGTTTTTAAAAGTAATTTATTTTTATAATGGGGTTTAGCTGCTTTTCACGGCTGTGTTTATGCCGCTTTACACCCACTTGACACACTAACAGAGAGATATCAATACATAGGTTTTAAGATTATTACTAGTCAGATATATTCTTGTGCGGTGAATCGGGCGTGTTGAGTCCAGTTCTCTGAGCAAGGAGTAGGTCTTTTCTATTACATATTGTGTTGATGGAACGGTATCTGAGCTAATTTGAAGCTCTTGTTTTATGTATCACCCCACCTCACCTTTCCCGTTAAGCAGCCATAGTGTGTTTTCTGCATGTGTGACTCTGTTCTGTTTTGTAATTCAGTTCAAGTGTAACGGTTTTTACATTCCCTCTATAAGTGACACCTTATGAGAAGTGTCCTTTTCTGTGTGACTTATTTCACTTAGAATCGTCTTACCTAAATCCACTCATCATGCTGCTACTAGCCTTATGACATTGATTTCATGGCTGAGTGATATTCCCTTGTACATAAGGACCACAACTTTTTGATCCATTTTTCGCTTTCCTGGGATATTTAAGGTGGAATGAAGTGGAGGTCCTTGTCAACAGAGCAGCCCTAAACTTTGGGGTGCTTGTGTCTTGCTGATTTTCAATTTTCCCACTTTATCCCCCCATGCGTGGAAGTGCCCTATGCTCTCTAAGCTGTGTTTTTTAGATGTTTCAGGACACACCGTACACTTCTCCAGAGTGGCTGTTGGCGATTTACATCCCGCCCATCAGTGTAGCAAGGCTCCCATTTCTCCATGGCCTGTCCTGCATTTCTGGTTTTGACACTTTTTTCAGCATGGCCCTTTTGACCGATGGGAAGCGAGACTTCTTTGTAGCGCTGATTTGCCTTTCCAGGTTGCTTGGTTGGCCAAAAAGGGCGTATGGTTTTTTCCTGAATATATTCAGGAAAAAACGCATACGCCCTTTTTGGCCAAGGGCATCATTGTCAACGTTTTGCCGCTTTTCATGTGCTTTAAAGGCGATTCGAGTCTCCCTCCTGAAATCTGTTTCCTGCAATTCTGCCTTGATTTCAAATCCTCTTCTTTGCCTTCCCTCAATATATTTGTGGACGAGAGTTATCATTTATAACTCTGCAGGTTTGTGAATTGCAGTGCCCTGAAGCTCCATTTTACAAGTCGCTTTTCTGGGAGCTGGCCGCAAAAGCGCAGGATGGCTTCAGGCCCTGTTCTGGTTCCGGGGGGCAGGCTGAGCCTGTGGTTAATTCTTCTTCCTGATGGGAAAATAGAGTGACCTGTGCCTGTCCCAACACCAAGAGCTAGTCTCTCATTGGTTCCCCGTCTTCCCGTTCATCCTCAGGACAAATTGCAACCTGTACGGAACAGGAGGTTAAAGGTGCTGATGCTCCAAGTAGGGAGATTGCTAGTAAAGTGGCTGGAATGGAGAACCCGAGCACAAGGAGATGAGAAATGAGGTGCGTTTTAGAAACCTTTCCCCATCACACGGTGTACCATCTTCTGGGTTTCTCATGCATGTTTTCGATGTAGGAAGATGCCCTTGAACCTGGAGATTTGGGACCCATGCGATGGGTAGCACGCAGTATTACTTTAAAGGGTCTGCGTTTGCTCACCCAACCTCACCAAACCTCTCAGCCCCAAGAGTGTCCACCCTTATGTCTCATCCAGCTGTGGGTCTAGATATGGTCAATCCAGGTTGCATCACAGCCCCTGAACGAATTGTGTAAGAATTTCTCTCTCTTTCCCTGTCTTTGTTTCATGGGTTTTTAAAAGTAATTTATTTTTATAATGGGGTTTAGCTGCTTTTCACGGCTGTGTTTATGCCGCTTTACACCCACTTGACACACTAACAGAGAGATATCAATACATAGGTTTTAAGATTATTACTAGTCAGATATATTCTTGTGCGGTGAATCGGGCGTGTTGAGTCCAGTTCTCTGAGCAAGGAGTAGGTCTTTTCTATTACATATTGGGTTGATGGAACGGTATCTGAGCTAATTTGAAACTCTTGTTTTATGTATCACCCCACCTCACCTTTCCCGTTAAGCAGCCATAGTGTGTTTTCTGCATGTGTGACTCTGTTCTGTTTTGTAATTCAGTTCAAGTGTAACGGTTTTTACATTCCCTCTATAAGTGACACCTTATGAGAAGTGTCCTTTTCTGTGTGACTTATTTCACTTAGAATCGTCTTACCTAAATCCACTCATCATGCTGCTACTAGCCTTATGACATTGATTTCATGGCTGAGTGATATTCCATTGTACATAAGGACCACAACTTTTTGATCCATTTTTCGCTTTCCTGGGATATTTAAGGTGGAATGAAGTGGAGGTCCTTGTCAACAGAGCAGCCCTAAACTTTGGGGTGCTTGTGTCTTGCTGATTTTCAATTTTCCCACTTTATCCCCCCATGCGTGGAAGTGCCCTATGCTCTCTAAGCTGTGTTTTTTAGATGTTTCAGGACACACCGTACACTTCTCCAGAGTGGCTGTTGGCGATTTACATCCCGCCCATCAGTGTAGCAAGGCTCCCATTTCTCCATGGCCTGTCCTGCATTTCTGGTTTTGACACTTTTTTCAGCATAGCCCTTTTGACCGATGGGAAGCGAGACTTCTTTGTAGCGCTGATTTGCCTTTCCAGGTTGCTTGGTTGGCCAAAAAGGGCGTATGCGTTTTTTCCTGAATATATTCAGGAAAAAACGCATACGCCCTTTTTGGCCAAGGGCATCATTGTCAACGTTTTGCCGCTTTTCATGTGCTTTAAAGGCGATTCGAATCTACCTCCTGAAATCTGTTTCCTGCAATTCTGCCTTGATTTCAAATCCTCTTCTTTGCCTTCCCTCAATATATTTGTGGACGAGAGTTATCATTTATAACTCTGCAGGTTTGTGAATTGCAGTGCCCTGAAGCTCCATTTTACAAGTCGCTTTTTTGGGAGCTGGCCGCAAAAGCGCAGGATGGCTTCAGGCCCTGTTCTGGTTCCGGGGGGCAGGCTGAGCCTGTGGTTAATTCTTCTTCCTGATGGGAAAATAGAGTGACCTGTGCCTGTCCCAACACCAAGAGCTAGTCTCTCATTGGTTCCCTGTCTTCCCGTTCATCCTCAGGACAAATTGCAACCTGTACGGAACAGGAGGTTAAAGGTGCTGATGCTCCAAGTAGGGAGATTGCTAGTAAAGTGGCTGGAATGGCGAAGCCGAGCACAAGGAGATGAGAAATGAGGTGCGTTTTAGAAACCTTTCCCCATCACACGGTGTACCATCTTCTGGGTTTCTCATGCATGTTTTCGATGTAGGAAGATGCCCTTGAACCTGGAGATTTGGGACCCATGCGATGGGTAGCACGCAGTATTACTTTAAAGGGTCTGCGTTTGCTCACCCAACCTCACCAAACCTCTCAGCCCCAAGAGTGTCCACCCTTATGTCTCATCCAGCTGTGGGTCTAGATATGGTCAATCCAGGTTGCATCACAGCCCCTGAACGAATTGTGTAAGAATTTCTCTCTCTTTCCCTGTCTTTGTTTCATGGGTTTTTAAAAGTAATTTATTTTTATAATGGGGTTTAGCTGCTTTTCACGGCTGTGTTTATGCCGCTTTACACCCACTTGACACACTAACAGAGAGATATCAATACATAGGTTTTAAGATTATTACTAGTCAGATATATTCTTGTGCGGTGAATCGGGCGTGTTGAGTCCAGTTCTCTGAGCAAGGAGTAGGTCTTTTCTATTACATATTGTGTTGATGGAACGGTATCTGAGCTAATTTGAAGCTCTTGTTTTATGTATCACCCCACCTCACCTTTCCCGTTAAGCAGCCATAGTGTGTTTTCTGCATGTGTGACTCTGTTCTGTTTTGTAATTCAGTTCAAGTGTAACGGTTTTTACATTCCCTCTATAAGTGACACCTTATGAGAAGTGTCCTTTTCTGTGTGACTTATTTCACTTAGAATCGTCTTACCTAAATCCACTCATCATGCTGCTACTAGCCTTATGACATTGATTTCATGGCTGAGTGATATTCCCTTGTACATAAGGACCACAACTTTTTGATCCATTTTTCGCTTTCCTGGGATATTTAAGGTGGAATGAAGTGGAGGTCCTTGTCAACAGAGCAGCCCTAAACTTTGGGGTGCTTGTGTCTTGCTGATTTTCAATTTTCCCACTTTATCCCCCCATGCGTGGAAGTGCCCTATGCTCTCTAAGCTGTGTTTTTTAGATGTTTCAGGACACACCGTACACTTCTCCAGAGTGGCTGTTGGCGATTTACATCCCGCCCATCAGTGTAGCAAGGCTCCCATTTCTCCATGGCCTGTCCTGCATTTCTGGTTTTGACACTTTTTTCAGCATGGCCCTTTTGACCGATGGGAAGCGAGACTTCTTTGTAGCGCTGATTTGCCTTTCCAGGTTGCTTGGTTGGCCAAAAAGGGCGTATGGTTTTTTCCTGAATATATTCAGGAAAAAACGCATACGCCCTTTTTGGCCAAGGGCATCATTGTCAACGTTTTGCCGCTTTTCATGTGCTTTAAAGGCGATTCGAGTCTCCCTCCTGAAATCTGTTTCCTGCAATTCTGCCTTGATTTCAAATCCTCTTCTTTGCCTTCCCTCAATATATTTGTGGACGAGAGTTATCATTTATAACTCTGCAGGTTTGTGAATTGCAGTGCCCTGAAGCTCCATTTTACAAGTCGCTTTTCTGGGAGCTGGCCGCAAAAGCGCAGGATGGCTTCAGGCCCTGTTCTGGTTCCGGGGGGCAGGCTGAGCCTGTGGTTAATTCTTCTTCCTGATGGGAAAATAGAGTGACCTGTGCCTGTCCCAACACCAAGAGCTAGTCTCTCATTGGTTCCCCGTCTTCCCGTTCATCCTCAGGACAAATTGCAACCTGTACGGAACAGGAGGTTAAAGGTGCTGATGCTCCAAGTAGGGAGATTGCTAGTAAAGTGGCTGGAATGGAGAACCCGAGCACAAGGAGATGAGAAATGAGGTGCGTTTTAGAAACCTTTCCCCATCACACGGTGTACCATCTTCTGGGTTTCTCATGCATGTTTTCGATGTAGGAAGATGCCCTTGAACCTGGAGATTTGGGACCCATGCGATGGGTAGCACGCAGTATTACTTTAAAGGGTCTGCGTTTGCTCACCCAACCTCACCAAACCTCTCAGCCCCAAGAGTGTCCACCCTTATGTCTCATCCAGCTGTGGGTCTAGATATGGTCAATCCAGGTTGCATCACAGCCCCTGAACGAATTGTGTAAGAATTTCTCTCTCTTTCCCTGTCTTTGTTTCATGGGTTTTTAAAAGTAATTTATTTTTATAATGGGGTTTAGCTGCTTTTCACGGCTGTGTTTATGCCGCTTTACACCCACTTGACACACTAACAGAGAGATATCAATACATAGGTTTTAAGATTATTACTAGTCAGATATATTCTTGTGCGGTGAATCGGGCGTGTTGAGTCCAGTTCTCTGAGCAAGGAGTAGGTCTTTTCTATTACATATTGGGTTGATGGAACGGTATCTGAGCTAATTTGAAACTCTTGTTTTATGTATCACCCCACCTCACCTTTCCCGTTAAGCAGCCATAGTGTGTTTTCTGCATGTGTGACTCTGTTCTGTTTTGTAATTCAGTTCAAGTGTAACGGTTTTTACATTCCCTCTATAAGTGACACCTTATGAGAAGTGTCCTTTTCTGTGTGACTTATTTCACTTAGAATCGTCTTACCTAAATCCACTCATCATGCTGCTACTAGCCTTATGACATTGATTTCATGGCTGAGTGATATTCCATTGTACATAAGGACCACAACTTTTTGATCCATTTTTCGCTTTCCTGGGATATTTAAGGTGGAATGAAGTGGAGGTCCTTGTCAACAGAGCAGCCCTAAACTTTGGGGTGCTTGTGTCTTGCTGATTTTCAATTTTCCCACTTTATCCCCCCATGCGTGGAAGTGCCCTATGCTCTCTAAGCTGTGTTTTTTAGATGTTTCAGGACACACCGTACACTTCTCCAGAGTGGCTGTTGGCGATTTACATCCCGCCCATCAGTGTAGCAAGGCTCCCATTTCTCCATGGCCTGTCCTGCATTCCTGGTTTTGACACTTTTTTCAGCATGGCCCTTTTGACCGATGGGAAGCGAGACTTCTTTGTAGCGCTGATTTGCCTTTCCAGGTTGCTTGGTTGGCCAAAAAGGGCGTATGCGTTTTTTCCTGAATATATTCAGGAAAAAACGCATACGCCCTTTTTGGCCAAGGGCATCATTGTCAACGTTTTGCCGCTTTTCATGTGCTTTAAAGGCGATTCGAATCTACCTCCTGAAATCTGTTTCCTGCAATTCTGCCTTGATTTCAAATCCTCTTCTTTGCCTTCCCTCAATATATTTGTGGACGAGAGTTATCATTTATAACTCTGCAGGTTTGTGAATTGCAGTGCCCTGAAGCTCCATTTTACAAGTCGCTTTTTTGGGAGCTGGCCGCAAAAGCGCAGGATGGCTTCAGGCCCTGTTCTGGTTCCGGGGGGCAGGCTGAGCCTGTGGTTAATTCTTCTTCCTGATGGGAAAATAGAGTGACCTGTGCCTGTCCCAACACCAAGAGCTAGTCTCTCATTGGTTCCCTGTCTTCCCGTTCATCCTCAGGACAAATTGCAACCTGTACGGAACAGGAGGTTAAAGGTGCTGATGCTCCAAGTAGGGAGATTGCTAGTAAAGTGGCTGGAATGGCGAAGCCGAGCACAAGGAGATGAGAAATGAGGTGCGTTTTAGAAACCTTTCCCCATCACACGGTGTACCATCTTCTGGGTTTCTCATGCATGTTTTCGATGTAGGAAGATGCCCTTGAACCTGGAGATTTGGGACCCATGCGATGGGTAGCACGCAGTATTACTTTAAAGGGTCTGTGTTTGCTCACCCAACCTCACCAAACCTCTCAGCCCCAAGAGTGTCCACCCTTATGTCTCATCCAGCTGTGGGTCTAGATATGGTCAATCCAGGTTGCATCACAGCCCCTGAACGAATTGTGTAAGAATTTCTCTCTCTTTCCCTGTCTTTGTTTCATGGGTTTTTAAAAGTAATTTATTTTTATAATGGGGTTTAGCTGCTTTTCACGGCTGTGTTTATGCCGCTTTACACCCACTTGACACACTAACAGAGAGATATCAATACATAGGTTTTAAGATTATTACTAGTCAGATATATTCTTGTGCGGTGAATCGGGCGTGTTGAGTCCAGTTCTCTGAGCAAGGAGTAGGTCTTGTCTATTACATATTGGGTTTATGGAACGGTATCTGAGCTAATTTGAAACTCTTGTTTTATGTATCACCCCACCTCACCTTTCCCGTTAAGCAGCCATAGTGTGTTTTCTGCATGTGTGACTCTGTTCTGTTTTGTAATTCAGTTCAAGTGTAACGGTTTTTACATTCCCTCTATAAGTGACACCTTATGAGAAGTGTCCTTTTCTGTGTGACTTATTTCACTTAGAATCGTCTTACCTAAATCCACTCATCATGCTGCTACTAGCCTTATGACATTGATTTCATGGCTGAGTGATATTCCCTTGTACATAAGGACCACAACTTTTTGATCCATTTTTCGCTTTCCTGGGATATTTAAGGTGGAATGAAGTGGAGGTCCTTGTCAACAGAGCAGCCCTAAACTTTGGGGTGCTTGTGTCTTGCTGATTTTCAATTTTCCCACTTTATCCCCCCATGCGTGGAAGTGCCCTATGCTCTCTAAGCTGTGTTTTTTAGATGTTTCAGGACACACCGTACACTTCTCCAGAGTGGCTGTTGGCGATTTACATCCCGCCCATCAGTGTAGCAAGGCTCCCATTTCTCCATGGCCTGTCCTGCATTTCTGGTTTTGACACTTTTTTCAGCATGGCCCTTTTGACCGATGGGAAGCGAGACTTCTTTGTAGCGCTGATTTGCCTTTCCAGGTTGCTTGGTTGGCCAAAAAGGGCGTATGGTTTTTTCCTGAATATATTCAGGAAAAAACGCATACGCCCTTTTTGGCCAAGGGCATCATTGTCAACGTTTTGCCGCTTTTCATGTGCTTTAAAGGCGATTCGAGTCTCCCTCCTGAAATCTGTTTCCTGCAATTCTGCCTTGATTTCAAATCCTCTTCTTTGCCTTCCCTCAATATATTTGTGGACGAGAGTTATCATTTATAACTCTGCAGGTTTGTGAATTGCAGTGCCCTGGAGCTCCATTTTACAAGTCGCTTTTCTGGGAGCTGGCCGCAAAAGCGCAGGATGGCTTCAGGCCCTGTTCTGGTTCCGGGGGGCAGGCTGAGCCTGTGGTTAATTCTTCTTCCTGATGGGAAAATAGAGTGACCTGTGCCTGTCCCAACACCAAGAGCTAGTCTCTCATTGGTTCCCCGTCTTCCCGTTCATCCTCAGGACAAATTGCAACCTGTACGGAACAGGAGGTTAAAGGTGCTGATGCTCCAAGTAGGGAGATTGCTAGTAAAGTGGCTGGAATGGAGAACCCGAGCACAAGGAGATGAGAAATGAGGTGCGTTTTAGAAACCTTTCCCCATCACACGGTGTACCATCTTCTGGGTTTCTCATGCATGTTTTCGATGTAGGAAGATGCCCTTGAACCTGGAGATTTGGGACCCATGCGATGGGTAGCACGCAGTATTACTTTAAAGGGTCTGCGTTTGCTCACCCAACCTCACCAAACCTCTCAGCCCCAAGAGTGTCCACCCTTATGTCTCATCCAGCTGTGGGTCTAGATATGGTCAATCCAGGTTGCATCACAGCCCCTGAACGAATTGTGTAAGAATTTCTCTCTCTTTCCCTGTCTTTGTTTCATGGGTTTTTAAAAGTAATTTATTTTTATAATGGGGTTTAGCTGCTTTTCACGGCTGTGTTTATGCCGCTTTACACCCACTTGACACACTAACAGAGAGATATCAATACATAGGTTTTAAGATTATTACTAGTCAGATATATTCTTGTGCGGTGAATCGGGCGTGTTGAGTCCAGTTCTCTGAGCAAGGAGTAGGTCTTTTCTATTACATATTGGGTTGATGGAACGGTATCTGAGCTAATTTGAAACTCTTGTTTTATGTATCACCCCACCTCACCTTTCCCGTTAAGCAGCCATAGTGTGTTTTCTGCATGTGTGACTCTGTTCTGTTTTGTAATTCAGTTCAAGTGTAACGGTTTTTACATTCCCTCTATAAGTGACACCTTATGAGAAGTGTCCTTTTCTGTGTGACTTATTTCACTTAGAATCGTCTTACCTAAATCCACTCATCATGCTGCTACTAGCCTTATGACATTGATTTCATGGCTGAGTGATATTCCATTGTACATAAGGACCACAACTTTTTGATCCATTTTTCGCTTTCCTGGGATATTTAAGGTGGAATGAAGTGGAGGTCCTTGTCAACAGAGCAGCCCTAAACTTTGGGGTGCTTGTGTCTTGCTGATTTTCAATTTTCCCACTTTATCCCCCCATGCGTGGAAGTGCCCTATGCTCTCTAAGCTGTGTTTTTTAGATGTTTCAGGACACACCGTACACTTCTCCAGAGTGGCTGTTGGCGATTTACATCCCGCCCATCAGTGTAGCAAGGCTCCCATTTCTCCATGGCCTGTCCTGCATTCCTGGTTTTGACACTTTTTTCAGCATGGCCCTTTTGACCGATGGGAAGCGAGACTTCTTTGTAGCGCTGATTTGCCTTTCCAGGTTGCTTGGTTGGCCAAAAAGGGCGTATGCGTTTTTTCCTGAATATATTCAGGAAAAAACGCATACGCCCTTTTTGGCCAAGGGCATCATTGTCAACGTTTTGCCGCTTTTCATGTGCTTTAAAGGCGATTCGAATCTACCTCCTGAAATCTGTTTCCTGCAATTCTGCCTTGATTTCAAATCCTCTTCTTTGCCTTCCCTCAATATATTTGTGGACGAGAGTTATCATTTATAACTCTGCAGGTTTGTGAATTGCAGTGCCCTGAAGCTCCATTTTACAAGTCGCTTTCTTGGGAGCTGGCCGCAAAAGCGCAGGATGGCTTCAGGCCCTGTTCTGGTTCCGGGGGGCAGGCTGAGCCTGTGGTTAATTCTTCTTCCTGATGGGAAAATAGAGTGACCTGTGCCTGTCCCAACACCAAGAGCTAGTCTCTCATTGGTTCCCCGTCTTCCCGTTCATCCTCAGGACAAATTGCAACCTGTACGGAACAGGAGGTTAAAGGTGCTGATGCTCCAAGTAGGGAGATTGCTAGTAAAGTGGCTGGAATGGCGAACCCGAGCACAAGGAGATGAGAAATGAGGTGCGTTTTAGAAACCTTTCCCCATCACACGGTGTACCATCTTCTGGGTTTCTCATGCATGTTTTCGATGTAGGAAGATGCCCTTGAACCTGGAGATTTGGGACCCATGCGATGGGTAGCACGCAGTATTACTTTAAAGGGTCTGCGTTTGCTCACCCAACCTCACCAAACCTCTCCGCCCCAAGAGTGTCCACCCTTATGTCTCATCCAGCTGTGGGTCTAGATATGGTCAATCCAGGTTGCATCACAGCCCCTGAACGAATTGTGTAAGAATTTCTCTCTCTTTCCCTGTCTTTGTTTCATGGGTTTTTAAAAGTAATTTATTTTTATAATGGGGTTTAGCTGCTTTTCACGGCTGTGTTTATGCCGCTTTACACCCACTTGACACACTAACAGAGAGATATCAATACATAGGTTTTAAGATTATTACTAGTCAGATATATTCTTGTGCGGTGAATCGGGCGTGTTGAGTCCAGTTCTCTGAGCAAGGAGTAGGTCTTGTCTATTACATATTGGGTTTATGGAACGGTATCTGAGCTAATTTGAAACTCTTGTTTTATGTATCACCCCACCTCACCTTTCCCGTTAAGCAGCCATAGTGTGTTTTCTGCATGTGTGACTCTGTTCTGTTTTGTAATTCAGTTCAAGTGTAACGGTTTTTACATTCCCTCTATAAGTGACACCTTATGAGAAGTGTCCTTTTCTGTGTGACTTATTTCACTTAGAATCGTCTTACCTAAATCCACTCATCATGCTGCTACTAGCCTTATGACATTGATTTCATGGCTGAGTGATATTCCATTGTACATAAGGACCACAACTTTTTGATCCATTTTTCGCTTTCCTGGGATATTTAAGGTGGAATGAAGTGGAGGTCCTTGTCAACAGAGCAGCCCTAAACTTTGGGGTGCTTGTGTCTTGCTGATTTTCAATTTTCCCACTTTATCCCCCCATGCGTGGAAGTGCCCTATGCTCTCTAAGCTGTGTTTTTTAGATGTTTCAGGACACACCGTACACTTCTCCAGAGTGGCTGTTGGCGATTTACATCCCGCCCATCAGTGTAGCAAGGCTCCCATTTCTCCATGGCCTGTCCTGCATTTCTGGTTTTGACACTTTTTTCAGCATGGCCCTTTTGACCGATGGGAAGCGAGACTTCTTTGTAGCGCTGATTTGCCTTTCCAGGTTGCTTGGTTGGCCAAAAAGGGCGTATGCGTTTTTTCCTGAATATATTCAGGAAAAAACGCATACGCCCTTTTTGGCCAAGGGCATCATTGTCAACGTTTTGCCGCTTTTCATGTGCTTTAAAGGCGATTCGAATCTACCTCCTGAAATCTGTTTCCTGCAATTCTGCCTTGATTTCAAATCCTCTTCTTTGCCTTCCCTCAATATATTTGTGAACGAGAGTTATCATTTATAACTCTGCAGGTTTGTGAATTGCAGTGCCCTGAAGCTCCATTTTACAAGTCGCTTTCTTGGGAGCTGGCCGCAAAAGCGCAGGATGGCTTCAGGCCCTGTTCTGGTTCCGGGGGGCAGGCTGAGCCTGTGGTTAATTCTTCTTCCTGATGGGAAAATAGAGTGACCTGTGCCTGTCCCAACACCAAGAGCTAGTCTCTCATTGGTTCCCCGTCTTCCCGTTCATCCTCAGGACAAATTGCAACCTGTACGGAACAGGAGGTTAAAGGTGCTGATGCTCCAAGTAGGAAGATTGCTAGTAAAGTGGATGGAATGGCGAACCCGAGCACAAGGAGATGAGAAATGAGGTGCGTTTTAGAAACCTTTCCCCATCACACGGTGTACCATCTTCTGGGTTTCTCATGCATGTTTTCGATGTAGGAAGATGCCCTTGAACCTGGAGATTTGGGACCCATGCGATGGGTAGCACGCAGTATTACTTTAAAGGGTCTGCGTTTGCTCACCCAACCTCACCAAACCTCTCAGCCCCAAGAGTGTCCACCCTTATGTCTCATCCAGCTGTGGGTCTAGATATGGTCAATCCAGGTTGCATCACAGCCCCTGAACGAATTGTGTAAGAATTTCTCTCTCTTTCCCTGTCTTTGTTTCATGGGTTTTTAAAAAGTAATTTATTTTTATAATGGGGTTTAGCTGCTTTTCACGGCTGTGTTTATGCCGCTTTACACCCACTTGACACACTAACAGAGAGATATCAATACATAGGTTTTAAGATTATTACTAGTCAGATATATTCTTGTGCGGTGAATCGGGCGTGTTGAGTCCAGTTCTCTGAGCAAGGAGTAGGTCTTGTCTATTACATATTGGGTTTATGGAACGGTATCTGAGCTAATTTGAAACTCTTGTTTTATGTATCACCCCACCTCACCTTTCCCGTTAAGCAGCCATAGTGTGTTTTCTGCATGTGTGACTCTGTTCTGTTTTGTAATTCAGTTCAAGTGTAACGGTTTTTACATTCCCTCTATAAGTGACACCTTATGAGAAGTGTCCTTTTCTGTGTGACTTATTTCACTTAGAATCGTCTTACCTAAATCCACTCATCATGCTGCTACTAGCCTTATGACATTGATTTCATGGCTGAGTGATATTCCATTGTACATAAGGACCACAACTTTTTGATCCATTTTTCGCTTTCCTGGGATATTTAAGGTGGAATGAAGTGGAGGTCCTTGTCAACAGAGCAGCCCTAAACTTTGGGGTGCTTGTGTCTTGCTGATTTTCAATTTTCCCACTTTATCCCCCCATGCGTGGAAGTGCCCTATGCTCTCTAAGCTGTGTTTTTTAGATGTTTCAGGACACACCGTACACTTCTCCAGAGTGGCTGTTGGCGATTTACATCCCGCCCATCAGTGTAGCAAGGCTCCCATTTCTCCATGGCCTGTCCTGCATTTCTGGTTTTGACACTTTTTTCAGCATGGCCCTTTTGACCGATGGGAAGCGAGACTTCTTTGTAGCGCTGATTTGCCTTTCCAGGTTGCTTGGTTGGCCAAAAAGGGCGTATGCGTTTTTTCCTGAATATATTCAGGAAAAAACGCATACGCCCTTTTTGGCCAAGGGCATCATTGTCAACGTTTTGCCGCTTTTCATGTGCTTTAAAGGCGATTCGAATCTACCTCCTGAAATCTGTTTCCTGCAATTCTGCCTTGATTTCAAATCCTCTTCTTTGCCTTCCCTCAATATATTTGTGGACGAGAGTTATCATTTATAACTCTGCAGGTTTGTGAATTGCAGTGCCCTGAAGCTCCATTTTACAAGTCGCTTTCTTGGGAGCTGGCCGCAAAAGCGCAGGATGGCTTCAGGCCCTGTTCTGGTTCCGGGGGGCAGGCTGAGCCTGTGGTTAATTCTTCTTCCTGATGGGAAAATAGAGTGACCTGTGCCTGTCCCAACACCAAGAGCTAGTCTCTCATTGGTTCCCCGTCTTCCCGTTCATCCTCAGGACAAATTGCAACCTGTACGGAACAGGAGGTTAAAGGTGCTGATGCTCCAAGTAGGGAGATTGCTAGTAAAGTGGATGGAATGGCGAAGCCGAGCACAAGGAGATGAGAAATGAGGTGCGTTTTAGAAACCTTTCCCCATCACACGGTGTACCATCTTCTGGGTTTCTCATGCATGTTTTCGATGTAGGAAGATGCCCTTGAACCTGGAGATTTGGGACCCATGCGATGGGTAGCACGCAGTATTACTTTAAAGGGTCTGCGTTTGCTCACCCAACCTCACCAAACCTCTCAGCCCCAAGAGTGTCCACCCTTATGTCTCATCCAGCTGTGGGTCTAGATATGGTCAATCCAGGTTGCATCACAGCCCCTGAACGAATTGTGTAAGAATTTCTCTCTCTTTCCCTGTCTTTGTTTCATGGGTTTTTAAAAGTAATTTATTTTTATAATGGGGTTTAGCTGCTTTTCACGGCTGTGTTTATGCCGCTTTACACCCACTTGACACACTAACAGAGAGATATCAATACATAGGTTTTAAGATTATTACTAGTCAGATATATTCTTGTGCGGTGAATCGGGCGTGTTGAGTCCAGTTCTCTGAGCAAGGAGTAGGTCTTGTCTATTACATATTGGGTTTATGGAACGGTATCTGAGCTAATTTGAAACTCTTCTTTTATGTATCACCCCACATCACCTTTCCCGTTAAGCAGCCATAGTGTGTTTTCTGCATGTGTGACTCTGTTCTGTTTTGTAATTCAGTTCAAGTGTAACGGTTTTTACATTCCCTCTATAAGTGACACCTTATGAGAAGTGTCCTTTTCTGTGTGACTTATTTCACTTAGAATCGTCTTACCTAAATCCACTCATCATGCTGCTACTAGCCTTATGACATTGATTTCATGGCTGAGTGATATTCCATTGTACATAAGGACCACAACTTTTTGATCCATTTTTCGCTTTCCTGGGATATTTAAGGTGGAATGAAGTGGAGGTCCTTGTCAACAGAGCAGCCCTAAACTTTGGGGTGCGTGTGTCTTGCTGATTTTCAATTTTCCCACTTTATCCCCCCATGCGTGGAAGTGCCCTATGCTCTCTAAGCTGTGTTTTTTAGATGTTTCAGGACACACCGTACACTTCTCCAGAGTGGCTGTTGGCGATTTACATCCCGCCCATCAGTGTAGCAAGGCTCCCATTTCTCCATGGCCTGTCCTGCATTTCTGGTTTTGACACTTTTTTCAGCATGGCCCTTTTGACCGATGGGAAGCGAGACTTCTTTGTAGCGCTGATTTGCCTTTCCAGGTTGCTTGGTTGGCCAAAAAGGGCGTATGCGTTTTTTCCTGAATATATTCAGGAAAAAACGCATACGCCCTTTTTGGCCAAGGGCATCATTGTCAACGTTTTGCCGCTTTTCATGTGCTTTAAAGGCGATTCGAATCTACCTCCTGAAATCTGTTTCCTGCAATTCTGCCTTGATTTCAAATCCTCTTCTTTGCCTTCCCTCAATATATTTGTGGACGAGAGTTATCATTTATAACTCTGCAGGTTTGTGAATTGCAGTGCCCTGAAGCTCCATTTTACAAGTCGCTTTTCTGGGAGCTGGCCGCAAAAGCGCAGGATGGCTTCAGGCCCTGTTCTGGTTCCGGGGGGCAGGCTGAGCCTGTGGTTAATTCTTCTTCCTGATGGGAAAATAGAGTGACCTGTGCCTGTCCCAACACCAAGAGCTAGTCTCTCATTGGTTCCCCGTCTTCCCGTTCATCCTCAGGACAAATTGCAACCTGTACGGAACAGGAGGTTAAAGGTGCTGATGCTCCAAGTAGGGAGATTGCTAGTAAAGTGGCTGGAATGGCGAACCCGAGCACAAGGAGATGAGAAATGAGGTGCGTTTTAGAAACCTTTCCCCATCACACGGTGTACCATCTTCTGGGTTTCTCATGCATGTTTTCGATGTAGGAAGATGCCCTTGAACCTGGAGATTTGGGACCCATGCGATGGGTAGCACGCAGTATTACTTTAAAGGGTCTGCGTTTGCTCACCCAACCTCACCAAACCTCTCAGCCCCAAGAGTGTCCACCCTTATGTCTCATCCAGCTGTGGGTCTAGATATGGTCAATCCAGGTTGCATCACAGCCCCTGAACGAATTGTGTAAGAATTTCTCTCTCTTTCCCTGTCTTTGTTTCATGGGTTTTTAAAAGTAATTTATTTTTATAATGGGGTTTAGCTGCTTTTCACGGCTGTGTTTATGCCGCTTTACACCCACTTGACACACTAACAGAGAGATATCAATACATAGGTTTTAAGATTATTACTAGTCAGATATATTCTTGTGCGGTGAATCGGGCGTGTTGAGTCCAGTTCTCTGAGCAAGGAGTAGGTCTTGTCTATTACATATTGGGTTTATGGAACGGTATCTGAGCTAATTTGAAACTCTTGTTTTATGTATCACCCCACCTCACCTTTCCCGTTAAGCAGCCATAGTGTGTTTTCTGCATGTGTGACTCTGTTCTGTTTTGTAATTCAGTTCAAGTGTAACGGTTTTTACATTCCCTCTATAAGTGACACCTTATGAGAAGTGTCCTTTTCTGTGTGACTTATTTCACTTAGAATCGTCTTACCTAAATCCACTCATCATGCTGCTACTAGCCTTATGACATTGATTTCATGGCTGAGTGATATTCCATTGTACATAAGGACCACAACTTTTTGATCCATTTTTCGCTTTCCTGGGATATTTAAGGTGGAATGAAGTGGAGGTCCTTGTCAACAGAGCAGCCCTAAACTTTGGGGTGCTTGTGTCTTGCTGATTTTCAATTTTCCCACTTTATCCCCCCATGCGTGGAAGTGCCCTATGCTCTCTAAGCTGTGTTTTTTAGATGTTTCAGGACACACCGTACACTTCTCCAGAGTGGCTGTTGGCGATTTACATCCCGCCCATCAGTGTAGCAAGGCTCCCATTTCTCCATGGCCTGTCCTGCATTTCTGGTTTTGACACTTTTTTCAGCATGGCCCTTTTGACCGATGGGAAGCGAGACTTCTTTGTAGCGCTGATTTGCCTTTCCAGGTTGCTTGGTTGGCCAAAAAGGGCGTATGCGTTTTTTCCTGAATATATTCAGGAAAAAACGCATACGCCCTTTTTGGCCAAGGGCATCATTGTCAACGTTTTGCCGCTTTTCATGTGCTTTAAAGGCGATTCGAATCTACCTCCTGAAATCTGTTTCCTGCAATTCTGCCTTGATTTCAAATCCTCTTCTTTGCCTTCCCTCAATATATTTGTGGACGAGAGTTATCATTTATAACTCTGCAGGTTTGTGAATTGCAGTGCCCTGAAGCTCCATTTTACAAGTCGCTTTCTTGGGAGCTGGCCGCAAAAGCGCAGGATGGCTTCAGGCCCTGTTCTGGTTCCGGGGGGCAGGCTGAGCCTGTGGTTAATTCTTCTTCCTGATGGGAAAATAGAGTGACCTGTGCCTGTCCCAACACCAAGAGCTAGTCTCTCATTGGTTCCCCGTCTTCCCGTTCATCCTCAGGACAAATTGCAACCTGTACGGAACAGGAGGTTAAAGGTGCTGATGCTCCAAGTAGGGAGATTGCTAGTAAAGTGGATGGAATGGCGAAGCCGAGCACAAGGAGATGAGAAATGAGGTGCGTTTTAGAAACCTTTCCCCATCACACGGTGTACCATCTTCTGGGTTTCTCATGCATGTTTTCGATGTAGGAAGATGCCCTTGAACCTGGAGATTTGGGACCCATGCGATGGGTAGCACGCAGTATTACTTTAAAGGGTCTGCGTTTGCTCACCCAACCTCACCAAACCTCTCAGCCCCAAGAGTGTCCACCCTTATGTCTCATCCAGCTGTGGGTCTAGATATGGTCAATCCAGGTTGCATCACAGCCCCTGAACGAATTGTGTAAGAATTTCTCTCTCTTTCCCTGTCTTTGTTTCATGGGTTTTTAAAAGTAATTTATTTTTATAATGGGGTTTAGCTGCTTTTCACGGCTGTGTTTATGCCGCTTTACACCCACTTGACACACTAACAGAGAGATATCAATACATAGGTTTTAAGATTATTACTAGTCAGATATATTCTTGTGCGGTGAATCGGGCGTGTTGAGTCCAGTTCTCTGAGCAAGGAGTAGGTCTTGTCTATTACATATTGGGTTTATGGAACGGTATCTGAGCTAATTTGAAACTCTTGTTTTATGTATCACCCCACCTCACCTTTCCCGTTAAGCAGCCATAGTGTGTTTTCTGCATGTGTGACTCTGTTCTGTTTTGTAATTCAGTTCAAGTGTAACGGTTTTTACATTCCCTCTATAAGTGACACCTTATGAGAAGTGTCCTTTTCTGTGTGACTTATTTCACTTAGAATCGTCTTACCTAAATCCACTCATCATGCTGCTACTAGCCTTATGACATTGATTTCATGGCTGAGTGATATTCCATTGTACATAAGGACCACAACTTTTTGATCCATTTTTCGCTTTCCTGGGATATTTAAGGTGGAATGAAGTGGAGGTCCTTGTCAACAGAGCAGCCCTAAACTTTGGGGTGCGTGTGTCTTGCTGATTTTCAATTTTCCCACTTTATCCCCCCATGCGTGGAAGTGCCCTATGCTCTCTAAGCTGTGTTTTTTAGATGTTTCAGGACACACCGTACACTTCTCCAGAGTGGCTGTTGGCGATTTACATCCCGCCCATCAGTGTAGCAAGGCTCCCATTTCTCCATGGCCTGTCCTGCATTTCTGGTTTTGACACTTTTTTCAGCATGGCCCTTTTGACCGATGGGAAGCGAGACTTCTTTGTAGCGCTGATTTGCCTTTCCAGGTTGCTTGGTTGGCCAAAAAGGGCGTATGCGTTTTTTCCTGAATATATTCAGGAAAAAACGCATACGCCCTTTTTGGCCAAGGGCATCATTGTCAACGTTTTGCCGCTTTTCATGTGCTTTAAAGGCGATTCGAATCTACCTCCTGAAATCTGTTTCCTGCAATTCTGCCTTGATTTCAAATCCTCTTCTTTGCCTTCCCTCAATATATTTGTGGACGAGAGTTATCATTTATAACTCTGCAGGTTTGTGAATTGCAGTGCCCTGAAGCTCCATTTTACAAGTCGCTTTTCTGGGAGCTGGCCGCAAAAGCGCAGGATGGCTTCAGGCCCTGTTCTGGTTCCGGGGGGCAGGCTGAGCCTGTGGTTAATTCTTCTTCCTGATGGGAAAATAGAGTGACCTGTGCCTGTCCCAACACCAAGAGCTAGTCTCTCATTGGTTCCCCGTCTTCCCGTTCATCCTCAGGACAAATTGCAACCTGTACGGAACAGGAGGTTAAAGGTGCTGATGCTCCAAGTAGGGAGATTGCTAGTAAAGTGGCTGGAATGGCGAACCCGAGCACAAGGAGATGAGAAATGAGGTGCGTTTTAGAAACCTTTCCCCATCACACGGTGTACCATCTTCTGGGTTTCTCATGCATGTTTTCGATGTAGGAAGATGCCCTTGAACCTGGAGATTTGGGACCCATGCGATGGGTAGCACGCAGTATTACTTTAAAGGGTCTGCGTTTGCTCACCCAACCTCACCAAACCTCTCAGCCCCAAGAGTGTCCACCCTTATGTCTCATCCAGCTGTGGGTCTAGATATGGTCAATCCAGGTTGCATCACAGCCCCTGAACGAATTGTGTAAGAATTTCTCTCTCTTTCCCTGTCTTTGTTTCATGGGTTTTTAAAAGTAATTTATTTTTATAATGGGGTTTAGCTGCTTTTCACGGCTGTGTTTATGCCGCTTTACACCCACTTGACACACTAACAGAGAGATATCAATACATAGGTTTTAAGATTATTACTAGTCAGATATATTCTTGTGCGGTGAATCGGGCGTGTTGAGTCCAGTTCTCTGAGCAAGGAGTAGGTCTTGTCTATTACATATTGGGTTGATGGAACGGTATCTGAGCTAATTTGAAACTCTTGTTTTATGTATCACCCCACCTCACCTTTCCCGTTAAGCAGCCATAGTGTGTTTTCTGCATGTGTGACTCTGTTCTGTTTTGTAATTCAGTTCAAGTGTAACGGTTTTTACATTCCCTCTATAAGTGACACCTTATGAGAAGTGTCCTTTTCTGTGTGACTTATTTCACTTAGAATCGTCTTACCTAAATCCACTCATCATGCTGCTACTAGCCTTATGACATTGATTTCATGGCTGAGTGATATTCCATTGTACATAAGGACCACAACTTTTTGATCCATTTTTCGCTTTCCTGGGATATTTAAGGTGGAATGAAGTGGAGGTCCTTGTCAACAGAGCAGCCCTAAACTTTGGGGTGCTTGTGTCTTGCTGATTTTCAATTTTCCCACTTTATCCCCCCATGCGTGGAAGTGCCCTATGCTCTCTAAGCTGTGTTTTTTAGATGTTTCAGGACACACCGTACACTTCTCCAGAGTGGCTGTTGGCGATTTACATCCCGCCCATCAGTGTAGCAAGGCTCCCATTTCTCCATGGCCTGTCCTGCATTTCTGGTTTTGACACTTTTTTCAGCATGGCCCTTTTGACCGATGGGAAGCGAGACTTCTTTGTAGCGCTGATTTGCCTTTCCAGGTTGCTTGGTTGGCCAAAAAGGGCGTATGCGTTTTTTCCTGAATATATTCAGGAAAAAACGCATACGCCCTTTTTGGCCAAGGGCATCATTGTCAACGTTTTGCCGCTTTTCATGTGCTTTAAAGGCGATTCGAATCTACCTCCTGAAATCTGTTTCCTGCAATTCTGCCTTGATTTCAAATGCTCTTCTTTGCCTTCCCTCAATATATTTGTGGACGAGAGTTATCATTTATAACTCTGCAGGTTTGTGAATTGCAGTGCCCTGAAGCTCCATTTTACAAGTCGCTTTTCTGGGAGCTGGCCGCAAAAGCGCAGGATGGCTTCAGGCCCTGTTCTGGTTCCGGGGGGCAGGCTGAGCCTGTGGTTAATTCTTCTTCCTGATGGGAAAATAGAGTGACCTGTGCCTGTCCCAACACCAAGAGCTAGTCTCTCATTGGTTCCCCGTCTTCCCGTTCATCCTCAGGACAAATTGCAACCTGTACGGAACAGGAGGTTAAAGGTGCTGATGCTCCAAGTAGGGAGATTGCTAGTAAAGTGGCTGGAATGGCGAACCCGAGCACAAGGAGATGAGAAATGAGGTGCGTTTTAGAAACCTTTCCCCATCACACGGTGTACCATCTTCTGGGTTTCTCATGCATGTTTTCGATGTAGGAAGATGCCCTTGAACCTGGAGATTTGGGACCCATGCGATGGGTAGCACGCAGTATTACTTTAAAGGGTCTGCGTTTGCTCACCCAACCTCACCAAACCTCTCAGCCCCAAGAGTGTCCACCCTTATGTCTCATCCAGCTGTGGGTCTAGATATGGTCAATCCAGGTTGCATCACAGCCCCTGAACGAATTGTGTAAGAATTTCTCTCTCTTTCCCTGTCTTTGTTTCATGGGTTTTTAAAAGTAATTTATTTTTATAATGGGGTTTAGCTGCTTTTCACGGCTGTGTTTATGCCGCTTTACACCCACTTGACACACTAACAGAGAGATATCAATACATAGGTTTTAAGATTATTACTAGTCAGATATATTCTTGTGCGGTGAATCGGGCGTGTTGAGTCCAGTTCTCTGAGCAAGGAGTAGGTCTTGTCTATTACATATTGGGTTTATGGAACGGTATCTGAGCTAATTTGAAACTCTTGTTTTATGTATCACCCCACCTCACCTTTCCCGTTAAGCAGCCATAGTGTGTTTTCTGCATGTGTGACTCTGTTCTGTTTTGTAATTCAGTTCAAGTGTAACGGTTTTTACATTCCCTCTATAAGTGACACCTTATGAGAAGTGTCCTTTTCTGTGTGACTTATTTCACTTAGAATCGTCTTACCTAAATCCACTCATCATGCTGCTACTAGCCTTATGACATTGATTTCATGGCTGAGTGATATTCCATTGTACATAAGGACCACAACTTTTTGATCCATTTTTCGCTTTCCTGGGATATTTAAGGTGGAATGAAGTGGAGGTCCTTGTCAACAGAGCAGCCCTAAACTTTGGGGTGCTTGTGTCTTGCTGATTTTCAATTTTCCCACT
Organism: Balaenoptera physalus; assembly: GCF_965194825.1. Classification (NCBI taxonomy): domain Eukaryota; kingdom Metazoa; phylum Chordata; class Mammalia; order Artiodactyla; family Balaenopteridae; genus Balaenoptera; species Balaenoptera physalus. Next base: position 660,143 of record NW_028126328.1, on the reverse strand, counting down.
TTATCCCCCCATGCGTGGAAGTGCCCTATGCTCTCTAAGCTGTGTTTTTTAGATGTTTCAGGACACACCGTACACTTCTCCAGAGTGGCTGTTGGCGATTTACATCCCGCCCATCAGTGTAGCAAGGCTCCCATTTCTCCATGGCCTGTCCTGCATTTCTGGTTTTGACACTTTTTTCAGCATGGCCCTTTTGACCGATGGGAAGCGAGACTTCTTTGTAGCGCTGATTTGCCTTTCCAGGTTGCTTGGTTGGCCAAAAAGGGCGTATGCGTTTTTTCCTGAATATATTCAGGAAAAAACGCATACGCCCTTTTTGGCCAAGGGCATCATTGTCAACGTTTTGCCGCTTTTCATGTGCTTTAAAGGCGATTCGAATCTACCTCCTGAAATCTGTTTCCTGCAATTCTGCCTTGATTTCAAATCCTCTTCTTTGCCTTCCCTCAATATATTTGTGGACGAGAGTTATCATTTATAACTCTGCAGGTTTGTGAATTGCAGTGCCCTGAAGCTCCATTTTACAAGTCGCTTTCTTGGGAGCTGGCCGCAAAAGCGCAGGATGGCTTCAGGCCCTGTTCTGGTTCCGGGGGGCAGGCTGAGCCTGTGGTTAATTCTTCTTCCTGATGGGAAAATAGAGTGACCTGTGCCTGTCCCAACACCAAGAGCTAGTCTCTCATTGGTTCCCCGTCTTCCCGTTCATCCTCAGGACAAATTGCAACCTGTACGGAACAGGAGGTTAAAGGTGCTGATGCTCCAAGTAGGGAGATTGCTAGTAAAGTGGATGGAATGGCGAAGCCGAGCACAAGGAGATGAGAAATGAGGTGCGTTTTAGAAACCTTTCCCCATCACACGGTGTACCATCTTCTGGGTTTCTCATGCATGTTTTCGATGTAGGAAGATGCCCTTGAACCTGGAGATTTGGGACCCATGCGATGGGTAGCACGCAGTATTACTTTAAAGGGTCTGCGTTTGCTCACCCAACCTCACCAAACCTCTCAGCCCCAAGAGTGTCCACCCTTATGTCTCATCCAGCTGTGGGTCTAGATATGGTCAATCCAGGTTGCATCACAGCCCCTGAACGAATTGTGTAAGAATTTCTCTCTCTTTCCCTGTCTTTGTTTCATGGGTTTTTAAAAAGTAATTTATTTTTATAATGGGGTTTAGCTGCTTTTCACGGCTGTGTTTATGCCGCTTTACACCCACTTGACACACTAACAGAGAGATATCAATACATAGGTTTTAAGATTATTACTAGTCAGATATATTCTTGTGCGGTGAATCGGGCGTGTTGAGTCCAGTTCTCTGAGCAAGGAGTAGGTCTTGTCTATTACATATTGGGTTTATGGAACGGTATCTGAGCTAATTTGAAACTCTTCTTTTATGTATCACCCCACCTCACCTTTCCCGTTAAGCAGCCATAGTGTGTTTTCTGCATGTGTGACTCTGTTCTGTTTTGTAATTCAGTTCAAGTGTAACGGTTTTTACATTCCCTCTATAAGTGACACCTTATGAGAAGTGTCCTTTTCTGTGTGACTTATTTCACTTAGAATCGTCTTACCTAAATCCACTCATCATGCTGCTACTAGCCTTATGACATTGATTTCATGGCTGAGTGATATTCCATTGTACATAAGGACCACAACTTTTTGATCCATTTTTCGCTTTCCTGGGATATTTAAGGTGGAATGAAGTGGAGGTCCTTGTCAACAGAGCAGCCCTAAACTTTGGGGTGCTTGTGTCTTGCTGATTTTCAATTTTCCCACTTTATCCGCCCATGCGTGGAAGTGCCCTATGCTCTCTAAGCTGTGTTTTTTAGATGTTTCAGGACACACCGTACACTTCTCCAGAGTGGCTGTTGGCGATTTACATCCCGCCCATCAGTGTAGCAAGGCTCCCATTTCTCCATGGCCTGTCCTGCATTTCTGGTTTTGACACTTTTTTCAGCATGGCCCTTTTGACCGATGGGAAGCGAGACTTCTTTGTAGCGCTGATTTGCCTTTCCAGGTTGCTTGGTTGGCCAAAAAGGGCGTATGCGTTTTTTCCTGAATATATTCAGGAAAAAACGCATACGCCCTTTTTGGCCAAGGGCATCATTGTCAACGTTTTGCCGCTTTTCATGTGCTTTAAAGGCGATTCGAATCTACCTCCTGAAATCTGTTTCCTGCAATTCTGCCTTGATTTCAAATCCTCTTCTTTGCCTTCCCTCAATATATTTCTGGACGAGAGTTATCATTTATAACTCTGCAGGTTTGTGAATTGCAGTGCCCTGAAGCTCCATTTTACAAGTCGCTTTTCTGGGAGCTGGCCGCAAAAGCGCAGGATGGCTTCAGGCCCTGTTCTGGTTCCGGGGGGCAGGCTGAGCCTGTGGTTAATTCTTCTTCCTGATGGGAAAATAGAGTGACCTGTGCCTGTCCCAACACCAAGAGCTAGTCTCTCATTGGTTCCCCGTCTTCCCGTTCATCCTCAGGACAAATTGCAACCTGTACGGAACAGGAGGTTAAAGGTGCTGATGCTCCAAGTAGGGAGATTGCTAGTAAAGTGGCTGGAATGGCGAACCCGAGCACAAGGAGATGAGAAATGAGGTGCGTTTTAGAAACCTTTCCCCATCACACGGTGTACCATCTTCTGGGTTTCTCATGCATGTTTTCGATGTAGGAAGATGCCCTTGAACCTGGAGATTTGGGACCCATGCGATGGGTAGCACGCAGTATTACTTTAAAGGGTCTGCGTTTGCTCACCCAACCTCACCAAACCTCTCAGCCCCAAGAGTGTCCACCCTTATGTCTCATCCAGCTGTGGGTCTAGATATGGTCAATCCAGGTTGCATCACAGCCCCTGAACGAATTGTGTAAGAATTTCTCTCTCTTTCCCTGTCTTTGTTTCATGGGTTTTTAAAAGTAATTTATTTTTATAATGGGGTTTAGCTGCTTTTCACGGCTGTGTTTATGCCGCTTTACACCCACTTGACACACTAACAGAGAGATATCAATACATAGGTTTTAAGATTATTACTAGTCAGATATATTCTTGTGCGGTGAATCGGGCGTGTTGAGTCCAGTTCTCTGAGCAAGGAGTAGGTCTTGTCTATTACATATTGGGTTTATGGAACGGTATCTGAGCTAATTTGAAACTCTTGTTTTATGTATCACCCCACCTCACCTTTCCCGTTAAGCAGCCATAGTGTGTTTTCTGCATGTGTGACTCTGTTCTGTTTTGTAATTCAGTTCAAGTGTAACGGTTTTTACATTCCCTCTATAAGTGACACCTTATGAGAAGTGTCCTTTTCTGTGTGACTTATTTCACTTAGAATCGTCTTACCTAAATCCACTCATCATGCTGCTACTAGCCTTATGACATTGATTTCATGGCTGAGTGATATTCCATTGTACATAAGGACCACAACTTTTTGATCCATTTTTCGCTTTCCTGGGATATTTAAGGTGGAATGAAGTGGAGGTCCTTGTCAACAGAGCAGCCCTAAACTTTGGGGTGCTTGTGTCTTGCTGATTTTCAATATTCCCACTTTATCCCCCCATGCGTGGAAGTGCCCTATGCTCTCTAAGCTGTGTTTTTTAGATGTTTCAGGACACACCGTACACTTCTCCAGAGTGGCTGTTGGCGATTTACATCCCGCCCATCAGTGTAGCAAGGCTCCCATTTCTCCATGGCCTGTCCTGCATTTCTGGTTTTGACACTTTTTTCAGCATGGCCCTTTTGACCGATGGGAAGCGAGACTTCTTTGTAGCGCTGATTTGCCTTTCCAGGTTGCTTGGTTGGCCAAAAAGGGCGTATGCGTTTTTTCCTGAATATATTCAGGAAAAAACGCATACGCCCTTTTTGGCCAAGGGCATCATTGTCAACGTTTTGCCGCTTTTCATGTGCTTTAAAGGCGATTCGAATCTACCTCCTGAAATCTGTTTCCTGCAGTTCTGCCTTGATTTCAAATCCTCTTCTTTGCCTTCCCTCAATATATTTGTGGACGAGAGTTATCATTTATAACTCTGCAGGTTTGTGAATTGCAGTGCCCTGAAGCTCCATTTTACAAGTCGCTTTTCTGGGAGCTGGCCGCAAAAGCACAGGATGGCTTCAGGCCCTGTTCTGGTTCCGGGGGGCAGGCTGAGCCTGTGGTTAATTCTTCTTCCTGATGGGAAAATAGAGTGACCTGTGCCTGTCCCAACACCAAGAGCTAGTCTCTCATTGGTTCCCCGTCTTCCCGTTCATCCTCAGGACAAATTGCAACCTGTACGGAACAGGAGGTTAAAGGTGCTGATGCTCCAAGTAGGGAGATTGCTAGTAAAGTGGCTGGAATGGCGAACCCGAGCACAAGGAGATGAGAAATGAGGTGCGTTTTAGAAACCTTTCCCCATCACACGGTGTACCATCTTCTGGGTTTCTCATGCATGTTTTCGATGTAGGAAGATGCCCTTGAACCTGGAGATTTGGGACCCATGCGATGGGTAGCACGCAGTATTACTTTAAAGGGTCTGCGTTTGCTCACCCAACCTCACCAAACCTCTCAGCCCCAAGAGTGTCCACCCTTATGTCTCATCCAGCTGTGGGTCTAGATATGGTCAATCCAGGTTGCATCACAGCCCCTGAACGAATTGTGTAAGAATTTCTCTCTCTTTCCCTGTCTTTGTTTCATGGGTTTTTAAAAGTAATTTATTTTTATAATGGGGTTTAGCTGCTTTTCACGGCTGTGTTTATGCCGCTTTACACCCACTTGACACACTAACAGAGAGATATCAATACATAGGTTTTAAGATTATTACTAGTCAGATATATTCTTGTGCGGTGAATCGGGCGTGATGAGTCCAGTTCTCTGAGCAAGGAGTAGGTCTTGTCTATTACATATTGGGTTTATGGAACGGTATCTGAGCTAATTTGAAACTCTTGTTTTATGTATCACCCCACCTCACCTTTCCCGTTAAGCAGCCATAGTGTGTTTTCTGCATGTGTGACTCTGTTCTGTTTTGTAATTCAGTTCAAGTGTAACGGTTTTTACATTCCCTCTATAAGTGACACCTTATGAGAAGTGTCCTTTTCTGTGTGACTTATTTCACTTAGAATCGTCTTACCTAAATCCACTCATCATGCTGCTACTAGCCTTATGACATTGATTTCATGGCTGAGTGATATTCCATTGTACATAAGGACCACAACTTTTTGATCCATTTTTCGCTTTCCTGGGATATTTAAGGTGGAATGAAGTGGAGGTCCTTGTCAACAGAGCAGCCCTAAACTTTGGGGTGCTTGTGTCTTGCTGATTTTCAATTTTCCCACTTTATCCCCCCATGCGTGGAAGTGCCCTATGCTCTCTAAGCTGTGTTTTTTAGATGTTTCAGGACACACCGTACACTTCTCCAGAGTGGCTGTTGGTGATTTACATCCCGCCCATCAGTGTAGCAAGGCTCCCATTTCTCAATGGCCTGTCCTGCATTTCTGGTTTTGACACTTTTTTCAGCATGGCCCTTTTGACCGATGGGAAGCGAGACTTCTTTGTAGCGCTGATTTGCCTTTCCAGGTTGCTTGGTTGGCCAAAAAGGGCGTATGCGTTTTTTCCTGAATATATTCAGGAAAAAACGCATACGCCCTTTTTGGCCAAGGGCATCATTGTCAACGTTTTGCCGCTTTTCATGTGCTTTAAAGGCGATTCGAATCTACCTCCTGAAATCTGTTTCCTGCAATTCTGCCTTGATTTCAAATCCTCTTCTTTGCCTTCCCTCAATATATTTGTGGACGAGAGTTATCATTTATAACTCTGCAGGTTTGTGAATTGCAGTGCCCTGAAGCTCCATTTTACAAGTCGCTTTTCTGGGAGCTGGCCGCAAAAGCGCAGGATGGCTTCAGGCCCTGTTCTGGTTCCGGGGGGCAGGCTGAGCCTGTGGTTAATTCTTCTTCCTGATGGGAAAATAGAGTGACCTGTGCCTGTCCCAACACCAAGAGCTAGTCTCTCATTGGTTCCCCGTCTTCCCGTTCATCCTCAGGACAAATTGCAACCTGTACGGAACAGGAGGTTAAAGGTGCTGATGCTCCAAGTAGGGAGATTGCTAGTAAAGTGGCTGGAATGGCGAACCCGAGCACAAGGAGATGAGAAATGAGGTGCGTTTTAGAAACCTTTCCCCATCACACGGTGTACCATCTTCTGGGTTTCTCATGCATGTTTTCGATGTAGCAAGATGCCCTTGAACCTGGAGATTTGGGACCCATGCGATGGGTAGCACGCAGTATTACTTTAAAGGGTCTGCGTTTGCTCACCCAACCTCACCAAACCTCTCAGCCCCAAGAGTGTCCACCCTTATGTCTCATCCAGCTGTGGGTCTAGATATGGTCAATCCAGGTTGCATCACAGCCCCTGAACGAATTGTGTAAGAATTTCTCTCTCTTTCCCTGTCTTTGTTTCATGGGTTTTTAAAAGTAATTTATTTTTATAATGGGGTTTAGCTGCTTTTCACGGCTGTGTTTATGCCGCTTTACACCCACTTGACACACTAACAGAGAGATATCAATACATAGGTTTTAAGATTATTACTAGTCAGATATATTCTTGTGCGGTGAATCGGGCGTGTTGAGTCCAGTTCTCTGAGCAAGGAGTAGGTCTTGTCTATTACATATTGGGTTTATGGAACGGTATCTGAGCTAATTTGAATCTCTTGTTTTATGTATCACCCCACCTCACCTTTCCCGTTAAGCAGCCATAGTGTGTTTTCTGCATGTGTGACTCTGTTCTGTTTTGTAATTCAGTTCAAGTGTAACGGTTTTTACATTCCCTCTATAAGTGACACCTTATGAGAAGTGTCCTTTTCTGTGTGACTTATTTCACTTAGAATCGTCTTACCTAAATCCACTCATCATGCTGCTACTAGCCTTATGACATTGATTTCATGGCTGAGTGATATTCCATTGTACATAAGGACCACAACTTTTTGATCCATTTTTCGCTTTCCTGGGATATTTAAGGTGGAATGAAGTGGAGGTCCTTGTCAACAGAGCAGCCCTAAACTTTGGGGTGCTTGTGTCTTGCTGATTTTCAATATTCCCACTTTATCCCCCCATGCGTGGAAGTGCCCTATGCTCTCTAAGCTGTGTTTTTTAGATGTTTCAGGACACACCGTACACTTCTCCAGAGTGGCTGTTGGCGATTTACATCCCGCCCATCAGTGTAGCAAGGCTCCCATTTCTCCATGGCCTGTCCTGCATTTCTGGTTTTGACACTTTTTTCAGCATGGCCCTTTTGACCGATGGGAAGCGAGACTTCTTTGTAGCGCTGATTTGCCTTTCCAGGTTGCTTGGTTGGCCAAAAAGGGCGTATGCGTTTTTTCCTGAATATATTCAGGAAAAAACGCATACGCCCTTTTTGGCCAAGGGCATCATTGTCAACGTTTTGCCGCTTTTCATGTGCTTTAAAGGCGATTCGAATCTACCTCCTGAAATCTGTTTCCTGCAGTTCTGCCTTGATTTCAAATCCTCTTCTTTGCCTTCCCTCAATATATTTGTGGACGAGAGTTATCATTTATAACTCTGCAGGTTTGTGAATTGCAGTGCCCTGAAGCTCCATTTTACAAGTCGCTTTTCTGGGAGCTGGCCGCAAAAGCACAGGATGGCTTCAGGCCCTGTTCTGGTTCCGGGGGGCAGGCTGAGCCTGTGGTTAATTCTTCTTCCTGATGGGAAAATAGAGTGACCTGTGCCTGTCCCAACACCAAGAGCTAGTCTCTCATTGGTTCCCCGTCTTCCCGTTCATCCTCAGGACAAATTGCAACCTGTACGGAACAGGAGGTTAAAGGTGCTGATGCTCCAAGTAGGGAGATTGCTAGTAAAGTGGCTGGAATGGAGAACCCGAGCACAAGGAGATGAGAAATGAGGTGCGTTTTAGAAACCTTTCCCCATCACACGGTGTACCAACTTCTGGGTTTCTCATGCATGTTTTCGATGTAGGAAGATGCCCTTGAACCTGGAGATTTGGGACCCATGCGATGGGTAGCACGCAGTATTACTTTAAAGGGTCTGCGTTTGCTCACCCAACCTCACCAAACCTCTCAGCCCCAAGAGTGTCCACCCTTATGTCTCATCCAGCTGTGGGTCTAGATATGGTCAATCCAGGTTGCATCACAGCCCCTGAACGAATTGTGTAAGAATTTCTCTCTCTTTCCCTGTCTTTGTTTCATGGGTTTTTAAAAAGTAATTTATTTTTATATTGGGTTTAGCTGCTTTTCACGGCTGTGTTTATGCCGCTTTACACCCACTTGACACACTAACAGAGAGATATCAATACATAGGTTTTAAGATTATTACTAGTCAGATATATTCTTGTGCGGTGAATCGGGCGTGTTGAGTCCAGTTCTCTGAGCAAGGAGTAGGTCTTGTCTATTACATATTGGGTTTATGGAACGGTATCTGAGCTAATTTGAAACTCTTGTTTTATGTATCACCCCACCTCACCTTTCCCGTTAAGCAGCCATAGTGTGTTTTCTGCATGTGTGACTCTGTTCTGTTTTGTAATTCAGTTCAAGTGTAACGGTTTTTACATTCCCTCTATAAGTGACACCTTATGAGAAGTGTCCTTTTCTGTGTGACTTATTTCACTTAGAATCGTCTTACCTAAATCCACTCATCATGCTGCTACTAGCCTTATGACATTGATTTCATGGCTGAGTGATATTCCATTGTACATAAGGACCACAACTTTTTGATCCATTTTTCGCTTTCCTGGGATATTTAAGGTGGAATGAAGTGGAGGTCCTTGTCAACAGAGCAGCCCTAAACTTTGGGGTGCTTGTGTCTTGCTGATTTTCAATTTTCCCACTTTATCCCCCCATGCGTGGAAGTGCCCTATGCTCTCTAAGCTGTGTTTTTTAGATGTTTCAGGACACACCGTACACTTCTCCAGAGTGGCTGTTGGCGATTTACATCCCGCCCATCAGTGTAGCAAGGCTCCCATTTCTCCATGGCCTGTCCTGCATTTCTGGTTTTGACACTTTTTTCAGCATGGCCCTTTTGACCGATGGGAAGCGAGACTTCTTTGTAGCGCTGATTTGCCTTTCCAGGTTGCTTGGTTGGCCAAAAAGGGCGTATGCGTTTTTTCCTGAATATATTCAGGAAAAAACGCATACGCCCTTTTTGGCCAAGGGCATCATTGTCAACGTTTTGCCGCTTTTCATGTGCTTTAAAGGCGATTCGAATCTACCTCCTGAAATCTGTTTCCTGCAATTCTGCCTTGATTTCAAATCCTCTTCTTTGCCTTCCCTCAATATATTTGTGGACGAGAGTTATCATTTATAACTCTGCAGGTTTGTGAATTGCAGTGCCCTGAAGCTCCATTTTACAAGTCGCTTTTCTGGGAGCTGGCCGCAAAAGCGCAGGATGGCTTCAGGCCCTGTTCTGGTTCCGGGGGGCAGGCTGAGCCTGTGGTTAATTCTTCTTCCTGATGGGAAAATAGAGTGACCTGTGCCTGTCCCAACACCAAGAGCTAGTCTCTCATTGGTTCCCCGTCTTCCCGTTCATCCTCAGGACAAATTGCAACCTGTACGGAACAGGAGGTTAAAGGTGCTGATGCTCCAAGTAGGGAGATTGCTAGTAAAGTGGCTGGAATGGCGAACCCGAGCACAAGGAGATGAGAAATGAGGTGCGTTTTAGAAACCTTTCCCCATCACACGGTGTACCATCTTCTGGGTTTCTCATGCATGTTTTCGATGTAGGAAGATGCCCTTGAACCTGGAGATTTGGGACCCATGCGATGGGTAGCACGCAGTATTACTTTAAAGGGTCTGCGTTTGCTCACCCAACCTCACCAAACCTCTCAGCCCCAAGAGTGTCCACCCTTATGTCTCATCCAGCTGTGGGTCTAGATATGGTCAATCCAGGTTGCATCACAGCCCCTGAACGAATTGTGTAAGAATTTCTCTCTCTTTCCCTGTCTTTGTTTCATGGGTTTTTAAAAGTAATTTATTTTTATAATGGGGTTTAGCTGCTTTTCACGGCTGTGTTTATGCCGCTTTACACCCACTTGACACACTAACAGAGAGATATCAATACATAGGTTTTAAGATTATTACTAGTCAGATATATTCTTGTGCGGTGAATCGGGCGTGTTGAGTCCAGTTCTCTGAGCAAGGAGTAGGTCTTGTCTATTACATATTGGGTTTATGGAACGGTATCTGAGCTAATTTGAAACTCTTGTTTTATGTATCACCCCACCTCACCTTTCCCGTTAAGCAGCCATAGTGTGTTTTCTGCATGTGTGACTCTGTTCTGTTTTGTAATTCAGTTCAAGTGTAACGGTTTTTACATTCCCTCTATAAGTGACACCTTATGAGAAGTGTCCTTTTCTGTGTGACTTATTTCACTTAGAATCGTCTTACCTAAATCCACTCATCATGCTGCTACTAGCCTTATGACATTGATTTCATGGCTGAGTGATATTCCATTGTACATAAGGACCACAACTTTTTGATCCATTTTTCGCTTTCCTGGGATATTTAAGGTGGAATGAAGTGGAGGTCCTTGTCAACAGAGCAGCCCTAAACTTTGGGGTGCTTGTGTCTTGCTGATTTTCAATTTTCCCACTTTATCCCCCCATGCGTGGAAGTGCCCTATGCTCTCTAAGCTGTGTTTTTTAGATGTTTCAGGACACACCGTACACTTCTCCAGAGTGGCTGTTGGTGATTTACATCCCGCCCATCAGTGTAGCAAGGCTCCCATTTCTCAATGGCCTGTCCTGCATTTCTGGTTTTGACACTTTTTTCAGCATGGCCCTTTTGACCGATGGGAAGCGAGACTTCTTTGTAGCGCTGATTTGCCTTTCCAGGTTGCTTGGTTGGCCAAAAAGGGCGTATGCGTTTTTTCCTGAATATATTCAGGAAAAAACGCATACGCCCTTTTTGGCCAAGGGCATCATTGTCAACGTTTTGCCGCTTTTCATGTGCTTTAAAGGCGATTCGAATCTACCTCCTGAAATCTGTTTCCTGCAATTCTGCCTTGATTTCAAATCCTCTTCTTTGCCTTCCCTCAATATATTTGTGGACGAGAGTTATCATTTATAACTCTGCAGGTTTGTGAATTGCAGTGCCCTGAAGCTCCATTTTACAAGTCGCTTTTCTGGGAGCTGGCCGCAAAAGCGCAGGATGGCTTCAGGCCCTGTTCTGGTTCCGGGGGGCAGGCTGAGCCTGTGGTTAATTCTTCTTCCTGATGGGAAAATAGAGTGACCTGTGCCTGTCCCAACACCAAGAGCTAGTCTCTCATTGGTTCCCCGTCTTCCCGTTCATCCTCAGGACAAATTGCAACCTGTACGGAACAGGAGGTTAAAGGTGCTGATGCTCCAAGTAGGGAGATTGCTAGTAAAGTGGCTGGAATGGCGAACCCGAGCACAAGGAGATGAGAAATGAGGTGCGTTTTAGAAACCTTTCCCCATCACACGGTGTACCATCTTCTGGGTTTCTCATGCATGTTTTCGATGTAGGAAGATGCCCTTGAACCTGGAGATTTGGGACCCATGCGATGGGTAGCACGCAGTATTACTTTAAAGGGTCTGCGTTTACTCACCCAACCTCACCAAACCTCTCAGCCCCAAGAGTGTCCACCCTTATGTCTCATCCAGCTGTGGGTCTAGATATGGTCAATCCAGGTTGCATCACAGCCCCTGAACGAATTGTGTAAGAATTTCTCTCTCTTTCCCTGTCTTTGTTTCATGGGTTTTTAAAAGTAATTTATTTTTATAATGGGGTTTAGCTGCTTTTCACGGCTGTGTTTATGCCGCTTTACACCCACTTGACACACTAACAGAGAGATATCAATACATAGGTTTTAAGATTATTACTAGTCAGATATATTCTTGTGCGGTGAATCGGGCGTGTTGAGTCCAGTTCTCTGAGCAAGGAGTAGGTCTTGTCTATTACATATTGGGTTTATGGAACGGTATCTGAGCTAATTTGAAACTCTTGTTTTATGTATCACCCCACCTCACCTTTCCCGTTAAGCAGCCATAGTGTGTTTTCTGCATGTGTGACTCTGTTCTGTTTTGTAATTCAGTTCAAGTGTAACGGTTTTTACATTCCCTCTATAAGTGACACCTTATGAGAAGTGTCCTTTTCTGTGTGACTTATTTCACTTAGAATCGTCTTACCTAAATCCACTCATCATGCTGCTACTAGCCTTATGACATTGATTTCATGGCTGAGTGATATTCCATTGTACATAAGGACCACAACTTTTTGATCCATTTTTCGCTTTCCTGGGATATTTAAGGTGGAATGAAGTGGAGGTCCTTGTCAACAGAGCAGCCCTAAACTTTGGGGTGCTTGTGTCTTGCTGATTTTCAATATTCCCACTTTATCCCCCCATGCGTGGAAGTGCCCTATGCTCTCTAAGCTGTGTTTTTTAGATGTTTCAGGACACACCGTACACTTCTCCAGAGTGGCTGTTGGCGATTTACATCCCGCCCATCAGTGTAGCAAGGCTCCCATTTCTCCATGGCCTGTCCTGCATTTCTGGTTTTGACACTTTTTTCAGCATGGCCCTTTTGACCGATGGGAAGCGAGACTTCTTTGTAGCGCTGATTTGCCTTTCCAGGTTGCTTGGTTGGCCAAAAAGGGCGTATGCGTTTTTTCCTGAATATATTCAGGAAAAAACGCATACGCCCTTTTTGGCCAAGGGCATCATTGTCAACGTTTTGCCGCTTTTCATGTGCTTTAAAGGCGATTCGAATCTACCTCCTGAAATCTGTTTCCTGCAGTTCTGCCTTGATTTCAAATCCTCTTCTTTGCCTTCCCTCAATATATTTGTGGACGAGAGTTATCATTTATAACTCTGCAGGTTTGTGAATTGCAGTGCCCTGAAGCTCCATTTTACAAGTCGCTTTTCTGGGAGCTGGCCGCAAAAGCACAGGATGGCTTCAGGCCCTGTTCTGGTTCCGGGGGGCAGGCTGAGCCTGTGGTTAATTCTTCTTCCTGATGGGAAAATAGAGTGACCTGTGCCTGTCCCAACACCAAGAGCTAGTCTCTCATTGGTTCCCCGTCTTCCCGTTCATCCTCAGGACAAATTGCAACCTGTACGGAACAGGAGGTTAAAGGTGCTGATGCTCCAAGTAGGGAGATTGCTAGTAAAGTGGCTGGAATGGAGAACCCGAGCACAAGGAGATGAGAAATGAGGTGCGTTTTAGAAACCTTTCCCCATCACACGGTGTACCAACTTCTGGGTTTCTCATGCATGTTTTCGATGTAGGAAGATGCCCTTGAACCTGGAGATTTGGGACCCATGCGATGGGTAGCACGCAGTATTACTTTAAAGGGTCTGCGTTTGCTCACCCAACCTCACCAAACCTCTCAGCCCCAAGAGTGTCCACCCTTATGTCTCATCCAGCTGTGGGTCTAGATATGGTCAATCCAGGTTGCATCACAGCCCCTGAACGAATTGTGTAAGAATTTCTCTCTCTTTCCCTGTCTTTGTTTCATGGGTTTTTAAAAAGTAATTTATTTTTATATTGGGTTTAGCTGCTTTTCACGGCTGTGTTTATGCCGCTTTACACCCACTTGACACACTAACAGAGAGATATCAATACATAGGTTTTAAGATTATTACTAGTCAGATATATTCTTGTGCGGTGAATCGGGCGTGTTGAGTCCAGTTCTCTGAGCAAGGAGTAGGTCTTGTCTATTACATATTGGGTTTATGGAACGGTATCTGAGCTAATTTGAAACTCTTGTTTTATGTATCACCCCACCTCACCTTTCCCGTTAAGCAGCCATAGTGTGTTTTCTGCATGTGTGACTCTGTTCTGTTTTGTAATTCAGTTCAAGTGTAACGGTTTTTACATTCCCTCTATAAGTGACACCTTATGAGAAGTGTCCTTTTCTGTGTGACTTATTTCACTTAGAATCGTCTTACCTAAATCCACTCATCATGCTGCTACTAGCCTTATGACATTGATTTCATGGCTGAGTGATATTCCATTGTACATAAGGACCACAACTTTTTGATCCATTTTTCGCTTTCCTGGGATATTTAAGGTGGAATGAAGTGGAGGTCCTTGTCAACAGAGCAGCCCTAAACTTTGGGGTGCTTGTGTCTTGCTGATTTTCAATTTTCCCACTTTATCCCCCCATGCGTGGAAGTGCCCTATGCTCTCTAAGCTGTGTTTTTTAGATGTTTCAGGACACACCGTACACTTCTCCAGAGTGGCTGTTGGCGATTTACATCCCGCCCATCAGTGTAGCAAGGCTCCCATTTCTCCATGGCCTGTCCTGCATTTCTGGTTTTGACACTTTTTTCAGCATGGCCCTTTTGACCGATGGGAAGCGAGACTTCTTTGTAGCGCTGATTTGCCTTTCCAGGTTGCTTGGTTGGCCAAAAAGGGCGTATGCGTTTTTTCCTGAATATATTCAGGAAAAAACGCATACGCCCTTTTTGGCCAAGGGCATCATTGTCAACGTTTTGCCGCTTTTCATGTGCTTTAAAGGCGATTCGAATCTACCTCCTGAAATCTGTTTCCTGCAATTCTGCCTTGATTTCAAATCCTCTTCTTTGCCTTCCCTCAATATATTTGTGGACGAGAGTTATCATTTATAACTCTGCAGGTTTGTGAATTGCAGTGCCCTGAAGCTCCATTTTACAAGTCGCTTTTCTGGGAGCTGGCCGCAAAAGCGCAGGATGGCTTCAGGCCCTGTTCTGGTTCCGGGGGGCAGGCTGAGCCTGTGGTTAATTCTTCTTCCTGATGGGAAAATAGAGTGACCTGTGCCTGTCCCAACACCAAGAGCTAGTCTCTCATTGGTTCCCCGTCTTCCCGTTCATCCTCAGGACAAATTGCAACCTGTACGGAACAGGAGGTTAAAGGTGCTGATGCTCCAAGTAGGGAGATTGCTAGTAAAGTGGCTGGAATGGCGAACCCGAGCACAAGGAGATGAGAAATGAGGTGCGTTTTAGAAACCTTTCCCCATCACACGGTGTACCATCTTCTGGGTTTCTCATGCATGTTTTCGATGTAGGAAGATGCCCTTGAACCTGGAGATTTGGGACCCATGCGATGGGTAGCACGCAGTATTACTTTAAAGGGTCTGCGTTTGCTCACCCAACCTCACCAAACCTCTCAGCCCCAAGAGTGTCCACCCTTATGTCTCATCCAGCTGTGGGTCTAGATATGGTCAATCCAGGTTGCATCACAGCCCCTGAACGAATTGTGTAAGAATTTCTCTCTCTTTCCCTGTCTTTGTTTCATGGGTTTTTAAAAGTAATTTATTTTTATAATGGGGTTTAGCTGCTTTTCACGGCTGTGTTTATGCCACTTTACACCCACTTGACACACTAACAGAGAGATATCAATACATAGGTTTTAAGATTATTACTAGTCAGATATATTCTTGTGCGGTGAATCGGGCGTGTTGAGTCCAGTTCTCTGAGCAAGGAGTAGGTCTTGTCTATTACATATTGGGTTTATGGAACGGTATCTGAGCTAATTTGAAACTCTTGTTTTATGTATCACCCCACCTCACCTTTCCCGTTAAGCAGCCATAGTGTGTTTTCTGCATGTGTGACTCTGTTCTGTTTTGTAATTCAGTTCAAGTGTAACGGTTTTTACATTCCCTCTATAAGTGACACCTTATGAGAAGTGTCCTTTTCTGTGTGACTTATTTCACTTAGAATCGTCTTACCTAAATCCACTCATCATGCTGCTACTAGCCTTATGACATTGATTTCATGGCTGAGTGATATTCCATTGTACATAAGGACCACAACTTTTTGATCCATTTTTCGCTTTCCTGGGATATTTAAGGTGGAATGAAGTGGAGGTCCTTGTCAACAGAGCAGCCCTAAACTTTGGGGTGCTTGTGTCTTGCTGATTTTCAATTTTCCCACTTTATCCCCCCATGCGTGGAAGTGCCCTATGCTCTCTAAGCTGTGTTTTTTAGATGTTTCAGGACACACCGTACACTTCTCCAGAGTGGCTGTTGGCGATTTACATCCCGCCCATCAGTGTAGCAAGGCTCCCATTTCTCCATGGCCTGTCCTGCATTTCTGGTTTTGACACTTTTTTCAGCATGGCCCTTTTGACCGATGGGAAGCGAGACTTCTTTGTAGCGCTGATTTGCCTTTCCAGGTTGCTTGGTTGGCCAAAAAGGGCGTATGCGTTTTTTCCTGAATATATTCAGGAAAAAACGCATACGCCCTTTTTGGCCAAGGGCATCATTGTCAACGTTTTGCCGCTTTTCATGTGCTTTAAAGGCGATTCGAATCTACCTCCTGAAATCTGTTTCCTGCAATTCTGCCTTGATTTCAAATCCTCTTCTTTGCCTTCCCTCAATATATTTGTGGACGAGAGTTATCATTTATAACTCTGCAGGTTTGTGAATTGCAGTGCCCTGAAGCTCCATTTTACAAGTCGCTTTTCTGGGAGCTGGCCGCAAAAGCGCAGGATGGCTTCAGGCCCTGTTCTGGTTCCGGGGGGCAGGCTGAGCCTGTGGTTAATTCTTCTTCCTGATGGGAAAATAGAGTGACCTGTGCCTGTCCCAACACCAAGAGCTAGTCTCTCATTGGTTCCCCGTCTTCCCGTTCATCCTCAGGACAAATTGCAACCTGTACGGAACAGGAGGTTAAAGGTGCTGATGCTCCAAGTAGGGAGATTGCTAGTAAAGTGGCTGGAATGGCGAACCCGAGCACAAGGAGATGAGAAATGAGGTGCGTTTTAGAAACCTTTCCCCATCACACGGTGTACCATCTTCTGGGTTTCTCATGCATGTTTTCGATGTAGGAAGATGCCCTTGAACCTGGAGATTTGGGACCCATGCGATGGGTAGCACGCAGTATTACTTTAAAGGGTCTGCGTTTGCTCACCCAACCTCACCAAACCTCTCAGCCCCAAGAGTGTCCACCCTTATGTCTCATCCAGCTGTGGGTCTAGATATGGTCAATCCAGGTTGCATCACAGCCCCTGAACGAATTGTGTAAGAATTTCTCTCTCTTTCCCTGTCTTTGTTTCATGGGTTTTTAAAAGTAATTTATTTTTATAATGGGGTTTAGCTGCTTTTCACGGCTGTGTTTATGCCGCTTTACACCCACTTGACACACTAACAGAGAGATATCAATACATAGGTTTTAAGATTATTACTAGTCAGATATATTCTTGTGCGGTGAATCGGGCGTGTTGAGTCCAGTTCTCTGAGCAAGGAGTAGGTCTTGTCTATTACATATTGGGTTTATGGAACGGTATCTGAGCTAATTTGAAACTCTTGTTTTATGTATCACCCCACCTCACCTTTCCCGTTAAGCAGCCATAGTGTGTTTTCTGCATGTGTGACTCTGTTCTGTTTTGTAATTCAGTTCAAGTGTAACGGTTTTTACATTCCCTCTATAAGTGACACCTTATGAGAAGTGTCCTTTTCTGTGTGACTTATTTCACTTAGAATCGTCTTACCTAAATCCACTCATCATGCTGCTACTAGCCTTATGACATTGATTTCATGGCTGAGTGATATTCCATTGTACATAAGGACCACAACTTTTTGATCCATTTTTCGCTTTCCTGGGATATTTAAGGTGGAATGAAGTGGAGGTCCTTGTCAACAGAGCAGCCCTAAACTTTGGGGTGCTTGTGTCTTGCTGATTTTCAATTTTCCCACTTTATCCCCCCATGCGTGGAAGTGCCCTATGCTCTCTAAGCTGTGTTTTTTAGATGTTTCAGGACACACCGTACACTTCTCCAGAGTGGCTGTTGGCGATTTACATCCCGCCCATCAGTGTAGCAAGGCTCCCATTTCTCCATGGCCTGTCCTGCATTTCTGGTTTTGACACTTTTTTCAGCATGGCCCTTTTGACCGATGGGAAGCGAGACTTCTTTGTAGCGCTGATTTGCCTTTCCAGGTTGCTTGGTTGGCCAAAAAGGGCGTATGCGTTTTTTCCTGAATATATTCAGGAAAAAACGCATACGCCCTTTTTGGCCAAGGGCATCATTGTCAACGTTTTGCCGCTTTTCATGTGCTTTAAAGGCGATTCGAATCTACCTCCTGAAATCTGTTTCCTGCAGTTCTGCCTTGATTTCAAATCCTCTTCTTTGCCTTCCCTCAATATATTTGTGGACGAGAGTTATCATTTATAACTCTGCAGGTTTGTGAATTGCAGTGCCCTGAAGCTCCATTTTACAAGTCGCTTTTCTGGGAGCTGGCCGCAAAAGCGCAGGATGGCTTCAGGCCCTGTTCTGGTTCCGGGGGGCAGGCTGAGCCTGTGGTTAATTCTTCTTCCTGATGGGAAAATAGAGTGACCTGTGCCTGTCCCAACACCAAGAGCTAGTCTCTCATTGGTTCCCCGTCTTCCCGTTCATCCTCAGGACAAATTGCAACCTGTACGGAACAGGAGGTTAAAGGTGCTGATGCTCCAAGTAGGGAGATTGCTAGTAAAGTGGCTGGAATGGAGAACCCGAGCACAAGGAGATGAGAAATGAGGTGCGTTTTAGAAACCTTTCCCCATCACACGGTGTACCAACTTCTGGGTTTCTCATGCATGTTTTCGATGTAGGAAGATGCCCTTGAACCTGGAGATTTGGGACCCATGCGATGGGTAGCACGCAGTATTACTTTAAAGGGTCTGCGTTTGCTCACCCAACCTCACCAAACCTCTCAGCCCCAAGAGTGTCCACCCTTATGTCTCATCCAGCTGTGGGTCTAGATATGGTCAATCCAGGTTGCATCACAGCCCCTGAACGAATTGTGTAAGAATTTCTCTCTCTTTCCCTGTCTTTGTTTCATGGGTTTTTAAAAAGTAATTTATTTTTATAATGGGGTTTAGCTGCTTTTCACGGCTGTGTTTATGCCGCTTTACACCCACTTGACACACTAACAGAGAGATATCAATACATAGGTTTTAAGATTATTACTAGTCAGATATATTCTTGTGCGGTGAATCGGGCGTGTTGAGTCCAGTTCTCTGAGCAAGGAGTAGGTCTTGTCTATTACATATTGGGTTTATGGAACGGTATCTGAGCTAATTTGAAACTCTTGTTTTATGTATCACCCCACCTCACCTTTCCCGTTAAGCAGCCATAGTGTGTTTTCTGCATGTGTGACTCTGTTCTGTTTTGTAATTCAGTTCAAGTGTAACGGTTTTTACATTCCCTCTATAAGTGACACCTTATGAGAAGTGTCCTTTTCTGTGTGACTTATTTCACTTAGAATCGTCTTACCTAAATCCACTCATCATGCTGCTACTAGCCTTATGACATTGATTTCATGGCTGAGTGATATTCCATTGTACATAAGGACCACAACTTTTTGATCCATTTTTCGCTTTCCTGGGATATTTAAGGTGGAATGAAGTGGAGGTCCTTGTCAACAGAGCAGCCCTAAACTTTGGGGTGCTTGTGTCTTGCTGATTTTCAATTTTCCCACTTTATCCCCCCATGCGTGGAAGTGCCCTATGCTCTCTAAGCTGTGTTTTTTAGATGTTTCAGGACACACCGTACACTTCTCCAGAGTGGCTGTTGGCGATTTACATCCCGCCCATCAGTGTAGCAAGGCTCCCATTTCTCCATGGCCTGTCCTGCATTTCTGGTTTTGACACTTTTTTCAGCATGGCCCTTTTGACCGATGGGAAGCGAGACTTCTTTGTAGCGCTGATTTGCCTTTCCAGGTTGCTTGGTTGGCCAAAAAGGGCGTATGCGTTTTTTCCTGAATATATTCAGGAAAAAACGCATACGCCCTTTTTGGCCAAGGGCATCATTGTCAACGTTTTGCCGCTTTTCATGTGCTTTAAAGGCGATTCGAATCTACCTCCTGAAATCTGTTTCCTGCAGTTCTGCCTTGATTTCAAATCCTCTTCTTTGCCTTCCCTCAATATATTTGTGGACGAGAGTTATCATTTATAACTCTGCAGGTTTGTGAATTGCAGTGCCCTGAAGCTCCATTTTACAAGTCGCTTTTCTGGGAGCTGGCCGCAAAAGCGCAGGATGGCTTCAGGCCCTGTTCTGGTTCCGGGGGGCAGGCTGAGCCTGTGGTTAATTCTTCTTCCTGATGGGAAAATAGAGTGACCTGTGCCTGTCCCAACACCAAGAGCTAGTCTCTCATTGGTTCCCCGTCTTCCCGTTCATCCTCAGGACAAATTGCAACCTGTACGGAACAGGAGGTTAAAGGTGCTGATGCTCCAAGTAGGGAGATTGCTAGTAAAGTGGCTGGAATGGAGAACCCGAGCACAAGGAGATGAGAAATGAGGTGCGTTTTAGAAACCTTTCCCCATCACACGGTGTACCAACTTCTGGGTTTCTCATGCATGTTTTCGATGTAGGAAGATGCCCTTGAACCTGGAGATTTGGGACCCATGCGATGGGTAGCACGCAGTATTACTTTAAAGGGTCTGCGTTTGCTCACCCAACCTCACCAAACCTCTCAGCCCCAAGAGTGTCCACCCTTATGTCTCATCCAGCTGTGGGTCTAGATATGGTCAATCCAGGTTGCATCACAGCCCCTGAACGAATTGTGTAAGAATTTCTCTCTCTTTCCCTGTCTTTGTTTCATGGGTTTTTAAAAGTAATTTATTTTTATAATGGGGTTTAGCTGCTTTTCACGGCTGTGTTTATGCCGCTTTACACCCACTTGACACACTAACAGAGAGATATCAATACATAGGTTTTAAGATTATTACTAGTCAGATATATTCTTGTGCGGTGAATCGGGCGTGTTGAGTCCAGTTCTCTGAGCAAGGAGTAGGTCTTTTCTATTACATATTGGGTTGATGGAACGGTATCTGAGCTAATTTGAAGCTCTTGTTTTATGTATCACCCCACCTCACCTTTCCCGTTAAGCAGCCATAGTGTGTTTTCTGCATGTGTGACTCTGTTCTGTTTTGTAATTCAGTTCAAGTGTAACGGTTTTTACATTCCCTCTATAAGTGACACCTTATGAGAAGTGTCCTTTTCTGTGTGACTTATTTCACTTAGAATCGTCTTACCTAAATCCACTCATCATGCTGCTACTAGCCTTATGACATTGATTTCATGGCTGAGTGATATTCCCTTGTACATAAGGACCACAACTTTTTGATCCATTTTTCGCTTTCCTGGGATATTTAAGGTGGAATGAAGTGGAGGTCCTTGTCAACAGAGCAGCCCTAAACTTTGGGGTGCTTGTGTCTTGCTGATTTTCAATTTTCCCACTTTATCCCCCCATGCGTGGAAGTGCCCTATGCTCTCTAAGCTGTGTTTTTTAGATGTTTCAGGACACACCGTACACTTCTCCAGAGTGGCTGTTGGCGATTTACATCCCGCCCATCAGTGTAGCAAGGCTCCCATTTCTCCATGGCCTGTCCTGCATTTCTGGTTTTGACACTTTTTTCAGCATGGCCCTTTTGACCGATGGGAAGCGAGACTTCTTTGTAGCGCTGATTTGCCTTTCCAGGTTGCTTGGTTGGCCAAAAAGGGCGTATGGTTTTTTCCTGAATATATTCAGGAAAAAACGCATACGCCCTTTTTGGCCAAGGGCATCATTGTCAATGTTTTGCCGCTTTTCATGTGCTTTAAAGGCGATTCGAATCTACCTCCTGAAATCTGTTTCCTGCAATTCTGCCTTGATTTCAAATCCTCTTCTTTGCCTTCCCTCAATATATTTCTGGACGAGAGTTATCATTTATAACTCTGCAGGTTTGTGAATTGCAGTGCCCTGAAGCTCCATTTTACAAGTCGCTTTCTTGGGAGCTGGCCGCAAAAGCGCAGGATGGCTTCAGGCCCTGTTCTGGTTCCGGGGGGCAGGCTGAGCCTGTGATTAATTCTTCTTCCTGATGGGAAAATAGAGTGACCTGTGCCTGTCCCAACACCAAGAGCTAGTCTCTCATTGGTTCCCCGTCTTCCCGTTCATCCTCAGGACAAATTGCAACCTGTACGGAACAGGAGGTTAAAGGTGCTGATGCTCCAAGTAGGGAGATTGCTAGTAAAGTGGCTGGAATGGCGAACCCGAGCACAAGGAGATGAGAAATGAGGTGCGTTTTAGAAACCTTTCCCCATCACACGGTGTACCATCTTCTGGGTTTCTCATGCATGTTTTCGATGTAGGAAGATGCCCTTGAACCTGGAGATTTGGGACCCATGCGATGGGTAGCACGCAGTATTACTTTAAAGGGTCTGCGTTTGCACACCCAACCTCACCAAACCTCTCAGCCCCAAGAGTGTCCACCCTTATGTCTCATCCAGCTGTGGGTCTAGATATGGTCAATCCAGGTTGCATCACAGCCCCTGAACGAATTGTGTAAGAATTTCTCTCTCTTTCACTGTCTTTGTTTCATGGGTTTTTAAAAGTAATTTATTATTATAATGGGGTTTAGCTGCTTTTCACGGCTGTGTTTATGCCGCTTTACACCCACTTGACAGACTAACAGAGAGATATCAATACATAGGTTTTAAGATTATTACTAGTCAGATATATTCTTGTGCGTTGAATCGGGCGTGTTGAGTCCAGTTCTCTGAGCAAGGAGTAGGTCTTGTCTATTACATATTGGGTTTATGGAACGGTACCTGAGCTAATTTGAAACTCTTGTTTTATGCATCACCCCACCTCACCTTTCCCGTTAAGCAGCCATAGTGTGTTTTCCGCATGTGTGACTCTGTTCTGTTTTGTAATTCAGTTCAAGTGTAACGGTTTTTACGTTCCCTCTATAAGTGACACCTTATGAGAAGTGTCCTTTTCTGTGTGACTTATTTCACTTAGAATCGTCGTACCTAAATCCACTCATCATGCTGCTACTAGCCTTATGACATTGATTTCATGGCTGATTGGTATTCCATTGTACATAAGGACCTCAAATTTTTTATCCATTTTTCTCCTTCCTGGGATATTTAAGGTGGAATGAAGTGGAGGTCCTTGTCAACAGAGCAGCCCTAAACTTTGGGGTGCTTGTGTCCTGCTGATTTTTAATTTTCCCACTTTATATCCCCATGCGTGGAAGTGCCCTATGCTCTCTAAGCTGTGTTTTTTAGATGTTTCAGGACACACCGTACACTTCTCGAGAGTGGCTGTTGGCAATTTACATCCCGCCCATCAGTGTAGCAAGGCTCCCATTTCTCCATGGCCTGTCCTGCATTTCTGGTTTTGACACATTTTTCAGCATGGCCCTTTTGACCGATGGGAAGCGAGACTTCTTTGTAGCGCTGATTTGCCTTTCCAGGTTGCTTGGTTGGCCAAAAAGGGCGTATGCGTTTTTTCCTGAATATATTCAGGAAAAAACGCATACGCCCTTTTTGGCCAAGGGCATCATTGTCAACGTTTTGCCGCTTTTCATGTGCATTAAAGGTGATTCGAATCTACCTTCTGAAATCTGTTTCCTGCAATTCTGCTTTGATTTCAATTCCTCGTCTTTGCCTTCCCTCAATATATTTGTGGACGAGAGTTATCATTTATAACTCTGTAGGATTGTGAATTGCAGTGCCCTGAAGTTCCATTTTACAACTCGCTTTTTCGGGAGGTGGCCGCAAAAGCGCAGGATGGCTTCAGGCCCTGTTCTGGTTCCAGGGGGCAGGCTGAGCCTGTGGTTAATTCTTCTTCCTGATGGGAAAATAGAGTGACCTGTGCCTGTCCCAACACCAAGAGCTAGTCTCTCATTGGTTCCCCGTCTTCCCGTTCATCCTCAGGACAAATTGCAACCTGTACGGAACAGGAGGTTAAAGGTGCTGATGCTCAAAGTAGGGAGATTGCTAGTAAAATGGCTGGAATGTCGAACCCGAGAACAAGGAGATGAGAAATGAGGTGCGTTTTAGAAACCTTTCCCCATCACACGGTGTACCATCTTCTGGGTTTCTCATGCATGTTTTCGATGTAGGAAGATGCCCTTGAACCTGGAGATTTGGGAACCATGCGATGGGTAGCACGCAGTATTACTTTAAAGGGTCTGCGTTTGCTCACCCAACCTCACCAAACCTCTCAGCCCCAAGAGTGTCCACCCTTATGTCTCATCCAGCTGTGGGTCTAGATATGGTCAATCCAGGTTGCATCACAGCCCCTGAACGAATTGTGTAAGAATTTCTCTCTCTTTCACTGTCTTTGTTTCATGGGTTTTTAAAAGTAATTTATTATTATAATGGGGTTTAGCTGCTTTTCACGGCTGTGTTTATGCCGCTTTACACCCACTTGACAGACTAACAGAGAGATATCAATACATAGGTTTTAAGATTATTACTAGTCAGATATATTCTTGTGCGTTGAATCGGGCGTGTTGAGTCCAGTTCTCTGAGCAAGGAGTAGGTCTTGTCTATTACATATTGGGTTTATGGAACGGTATCTGAGCCAATTTGAAACTCTTGTTTTATGCATCACCCCACCTCACCTTTCCCGTTAAGCAGCCATAGTGTGTTTTCCGCATGTGTGACTCTGTTCTGTTTTGTAATTCAGTTCAAGTGTAACGGTTTTTACATTCCCTCTATAAGTGACACCTTATGAGAAGTGTCCTTTTCTGTGTGACTTATTTCACTTAGAATCGTCTTACCTAAATCCACTCATCATGCTGCTACTAGCCTTATGACATTGATTTCATGGCTGATTGGTATTCCATTGTAC
The DNA here is from genome assembly GCF_965194825.1 of Balaenoptera physalus. Classification (NCBI taxonomy): domain Eukaryota; kingdom Metazoa; phylum Chordata; class Mammalia; order Artiodactyla; family Balaenopteridae; genus Balaenoptera; species Balaenoptera physalus. The sequence continues at coordinate 635,637 of NW_028126328.1, read as the reverse complement.
ATAAGGACCTCAAATTTTTTATCCATTTTTCTCTTTCCTGGGATATTTAAGGTGGAATGAAGTGGAGGTCCTTGTCAACAGAGCAGCCCTAAACTTTGGGGTGCTTGTGTCTTGCTGATTTTCAATTTTCCCACTTTATCCCCACATGCGTGGAAGTGCCCTATGCTCTCTAAGCTGTGTTTTTTAGATGTTTCAGGACACACCGTACACTTCTCGAGAGTGGCTGTTGGCAATTTACATCCCGCCCATCAGTGTAGCAAGGCTCCCATTTCTCCATGGCCTGTCCTGCATTTCTGGTTTTGACACTTTTTTCAGCATGGCCCTTTTGACCGATGGGAAGCGAGACTTCTTTGTAGCGCTGATTTGCCTTTCCAGGTTGCTTGGTTGGCCAAAAAGGGCGTATGCGTTTTTTCCTGAATATATTCAGGAAAAAACGCATACGCCCTTTTTGGCCAAGGGCATCATTGTCAACGTTTTGCCGCTTTTCATGTGCTTTAAAGGTGATTCGAATCTACCTCCTGAAATCTGTTTCCTGCAATTCTGCCTTGATTTCAAATCCTCTTCTTTGCCTTCCCTCAATATATTTGTGGACGAGAGTTATCATTTATAACTCTGCAGGTTTGTGAATTGCAGTGCCCTGAAGCTCCATTTTACAAGTCGCTTTTCTGGGAGCTGGCCGCAAAAGCGCAGGATGGCTTCAGGCCCTGTTCTGGTTCCGGGGGGCAGGCTGAGCCTGTGGTTAATTCTTCTTCCTGATGGGAAAATAGAGTGACCTGTGCCTGTCCCAACACCAAGAGCTAGTCTCTCATTGGTTCCCCGTCTTCCCGTTCATCCTCAGGACAAATTGCAACCTGTACGGAACAGGAGGTTAAAGGTGCTGATGCTCCAAGTAGGGAGATTGCTAGTAAAGTGGCTGGAATGGCGAACCCGAGCACAAGGAGATGAGAAATGAGGTGCGTTTTAGAAACCTTTCCCCATCACACGGTGTACCATCTTCTGGGTTTCTCATGCATGTTTTCGATGTAGGAAGATGCCCTTGAACCTGGAGATTTGGGACCCATGCGATGGGTAGCACGCAGTATTACTTTAAAGGGTCTGCGTTTGCTCACCCAACCTCACCAAACCTCTCAGCCCCAAGAGTGTCCACCCTTATGTCTCATCCAGCTGTGGGTCTAGATATGGTCAATCCAGGTTGCATCACAGCCCCTGAACGAATTGTGTAAGAATTTCTCTCTCTTTCCCTGTCTTTGTTTCATGGGTTTTTAAAAGTAATTTATTTTTATAATGGGGTTTAGCTGCTTTTCACGGCTGTGTTTATGCCGCTTTACACCCACTTGACACACTAACAGAGAGATATCAATACATAGGTTTTAAGATTATTACTAGTCAGATATATTCTTGTGCGGTGAATCGGGCGTGTTGAGTCCAGTTCTCTGAGCAAGGAGTAGGTCTTGTCTATTACATATTGGGTTTATGGAACGGTATCTGAGCTAATTTGAAACTCTTGTTTTATGTATCACCCCACCTCACCTTTCCCGTTAAGCAGCCATAGTGTGTTTTCTGCATGTGTGACTCTGTTCTGTTTTGTAATTCAGTTCAAGTGTAACGGTTTTTACATTCCCTCTATAAGTGACACCTTATGAGAAGTGTCCTTTTCTGTGTGACTTATTTCACTTAGAATCGTCTTACCTAAATCCACTCATCATGCTGCTACTAGCCTTATGACATTGATTTCATGGCTGAGTGATATTCCATTGTACATAAGGACCACAACTTTTTGATCCATTTTTCGCTTTCCTGGGATATTTAAGGTGGAATGAAGTGGAGGTCCTTGTCAACAGAGCAGCCCTAAACTTTGGGGTGCTTGTGTCTTGCTGATTTTCAATTTTCCCACTTTATCCCCCCATGCGTGGAAGTGCCCTATGCTCTCTAAGCTGTGTTTTTTAGATGTTTCAGGACACACCGTACACTTCTCCAGAGTGGCTGTTGGCGATTTACATCCCGCCCATCAGTGTAGCAAGGCTCCCATTTCTCCATGGCCTGTCCTGCATTTCTGGTTTTGACACTTTTTTCAGCATGGCCCTTTTGACCGATGGGAAGCGAGACTTCTTTGTAGCGCTGATTTGCCTTTCCAGGTTGCTTGGTTGGCCAAAAAGGGCGTATGCGTTTTTTCCTGAATATATTCAGGAAAAAACGCATACGCCCTTTTTGGCCAAGGGCATCATTGTCAACGTTTTGCCGCTTTTCATGTGCTTTAAAGGCGATTCGAATCTACCTCCTGAAATCTGTTTCCTGCAATTCTGCCTTGATTTCAAATCCTCTTCTTTGCCTTCCCTCAATATATTTGTGGACGAGAGTTATCATTTATAACTCTGCAGGTTTGTGAATTGCAGTGCCCTGAAGCTCCATTTTACAAGTCGCTTTTCTGGGAGCTGGCCGCAAAAGCGCAGGATGGCTTCAGGCCCTGTTCTGGTTCCGGGGGGCAGGCTGAGCCTGTGGTTAATTCTTCTTCCTGATGGGAAAATAGTGTGACCTGTGCCTGTCCCAACACCAAGAGCTAGTCTCTCATTGGTTCCCCGTCTTCCCGTTCATCCTCAGGACAAATTGCAACCTGTACGGAACAGGAGGTTAAAGGTGCTGATGCTCCAAGTAGGGAGATTGCTAGTAAAGTGGCTGGAATGGCGAACCCGAGCACAAGGAGATGAGAAATGAGGTGCGTTTTAGAAACCTTTCCCCATCACACGGTGTACCATCTTCTGGGTTTCTCATGCATGTTTTCGATGTAGGAAGATGCCCTTGAACCTGGAGATTTGGGACCCATGCGATGGGTAGCACGCAGTATTACTTTAAAGGGTCTGCGTTTGCTCACCCAACCTCACCAAACCTCTCAGCCCCAAGAGTGTCCACCCTTATGTCTCATCCAGCTGTGGGTCTAGATATGGTCAATCCAGGTTGCATCACAGCCCCTGAACGAATTGTGTAAGAATTTCTCTCTCTTTCCCTGTCTTTGTTTCATGGGTTTTTAAAAGTAATTTATTTTTATAATGGGGTTTAGCTGCTTTTCACGGCTGTGTTTATGCCGCTTTACACCCACTTGACACACTAACAGAGAGATATCAATACATAGGTTTTAAGATTATTACTAGTCAGATATATTCTTGTGCGGTGAATCGGGCGTGTTGAGTCCAGTTCTCTGAGCAAGGAGTAGGTCTTGTCTATTACATATTGGGTTTATGGAACGGTATCTGAGCTAATTTGAAACTCTTGTTTTATGTATCACCCCACCTCACCTTTCCCGTTAAGCAGCCATAGTGTGTTTTCTGCATGTGTGACTCTGTTCTGTTTTGTAATTCAGTTCAAGTGTAACGGTTTTTACATTCCCTCTATAAGTGACACCTTATGAGAAGTGTCCTTTTCTGTGTGACTTATTTCACTTAGAATCGTCTTACCTAAATCCACTCATCATGCTGCTACTAGCCTTATGACATTGATTTCATGGCTGAGTGATATTCCATTGTACATAAGGACCACAACTTTTTGATCCATTTTTCGCTTTCCTGGGATATTTAAGGTGGAATGAAGTGGAGGTCCTTGTCAACAGAGCAGCCCTAAACTTTGGGGTGCTTGTGTCTTGCTGATTTTCAATTTTCCCACTTTATCCCCCCATGCGTGGAAGTGCCCTATGCTCTCTAAGCTGTGTTTTTTAGATGTTTCAGGACACACCGTACACTTCTCCAGAGTGGCTGTTGGCGATTTACATCCCGCCCATCAGTGTAGCAAGGCTCCCATTTCTCCATGGCCTGTCCTGCATTTCTGGTTTTGACACTTTTTTCAGCATGGCCCTTTTGACCGATGGGAAGCGAGACTTCTTTGTAGCGCTGATTTGCCTTTCCAGGTTGCTTGGTTGGCCAAAAAGGGCGTATGCGTTTTTTCCTGAATATATTCAGGAAAAAACGCATACGCCCTTTTTGGCCAAGGGCATCATTGTCAACGATTTGCCGCTTTTCATGTGCTTTAAAGGCGATTTGAATCTACCTTCTGAAATCTGTTTCCTGCAATTCTGCCTTGATTTCAATTCCTCGTCTTTGCCTTCCCTCAATATATTTGTGGACGAGAGTTATCATTTATAACTCTGTAGGATTGTGAATTGCAGTGCCCTGAGGCTCCATTTTACAACTCGCTTTTTCGGGAGGTGGCCGCAAAAGCGCAGGATGGCTTCAGGCCCTGTTCTGGTTCCCGGGGGCAGGCTGAGCCTGTGGTTAATTCTTCTTCCTGATGGGAAAATAGAGTGACCTGTGCCTGTCCCAACACCAAGAGCTAGTCTCTCATTGGTTCCCCGTCTTCCCGTTCATCCTCTGGACAAATTGCAACCTGTACGGAACAGGAGGTTAAAGGTGCTGATGCTCCAAGTAGGGAGATTGCTAGTAAAGTGGCTGGAATGACGAACCCGAGCACAAGGAGATGAGAAATGAGGTGCGTTTTAGAAACCTTTCCCCATCACACGGTGTACCATCTTCTGGGTTTCTCATGCATGTTTTCGATGTAGGAAGATGCCCTTGAACCTGGAGATTTGGGAACCATGCGATGGGTAGCACGCAGTATTACTTTAAAGGGTCTGTGTTTGCTCACCCAACCTCACCAAACCTCTCAGCCCCAAGAGTGTCCACCCTTATGTCTCATCCAGCTGTGGGTCTAGATATGGTCAATCCAGGTTGCATCACAGCCCCTGAACGAATTGTGTAAGAATTTCTCTCTCTTTCACTGTCTTTGTTTCATGGGTTTTTAAAAGTAATTTATTATTATAATGGGGTTTAGCTGCTTTTCACGGCTGTGTTTATGCCGCTTTACACCCACTTGACAGACTAACAGAGAGATATCAATACATAGGTTTTAAGATTATTACTAGTCAGATATATTCTTGTGCGTTGAATCGGGCGTGTTGAGTCCAGTTCTCTGAGCAAGGAGTAGGTCTTGTCTATTACATATTGGGTTTATGGAACGGTATCTGAGCCAATTTGAAACTCTTGTTTTATGCATCACCCCACCTCACCTTTCCCGTTAAGCAGCCATAGTGTGTTTTCCGCATGTGTGACTCTGTTCTGTTTTGTAATTCAGTTCAAGTGTAACGGTTTTTACATTCCCTCTATAAGTGACACCTTATGAGAAGTGTCCTTTTCTGTGTGACTTATTTCACTTAGAATCGTCTTACCTAAATCCACTCATCATGCTGCTACTAGCCTTATGACATTGATTTCATGGCTGATTGGTATTCCATTGTACATAAGGACCTCAAATTTTTTATCCATTTTTCTCTTTCCTGGGATATTTAAGGTGGAATGAAGTGGAGGTCCTTGTCAACAGAGCAGCCCTAAACTTTGGGGTGCTTGTGTCTTGCTGATTTTCAATTTTCCCACTTTATCCCCACATGCGTGGAAGTGCCCTATGCTCTCTAAGCTGTGTTTTTTAGATGTTTCAGGACACACCGTACACTTCTCGAGAGTGGCTGTTGGCAATTTACATCCCGCCCATCAGTGTAGCAAGGCTCCCATTTCTCCATGGCCTGTCCTGCATTTCTGGTTTTGACACTTTTTTCAGCATGGCCCTTTTGACCGATGGGAAGCGAGACTTCTTTGTAGCGCTGATTTGCCTTTCCAGGTTGCTTGGTTGGCCAAAAAGGGCGTATGCGTTTTTTCCTGAATATATTCAGGAAAAAACGCATACGCCCTTTTTGGCCAAGGGCATCATTGTCAACGTTTTGCCGCTTTTCATGTGCTTTAAAGGCGATTCGAATCTACCTCCTGAAATCTGTTTCCTGCAATTCTGCCTTGATTTCAAATCCTCTTCTTTGCCTTCCCTCAATATATTTGTGGACGAGAGTTATCATTTATAACTCTGCAGGTTTGTGAATTGCAGTGCCCTGAAGCTCCATTTTACAAGTCGCTTTTCTGGGAGCTGGCCGCAAAAGCGCAGGATGGCTTCAGGCCCTGTTCTGGTTCCGGGGGGCAGGCTGAGCCTGTGGTTAATTCTTCTTCCTGATGGGAAAATAGAGTGACCTGTGCCTGTCCCAACACCAAGAGCTAGTCTCTCATTGGTTCCCCGTCTTCCCGTTCATCCTCAGGACAAATTGCAACCTGTACGGAACAGGAGGTTAAAGGTGCTGATGCTCCAAGTAGGGAGATTGCTAGTAAAGTGGCTGGAATGGCGAACCCGAGCACAAGGAGATGAGAAATGAGGTGCGTTTTAGAAACCTTTCCCCATCACACGGTGTACCATCTTCTGGGTTTCTCATGCATGTTTTCGATGTAGGAAGATGCCCTTGAACCTGGAGATTTGGGACCCATGCGATGGGTAGCACGCAGTATTACTTTAAAGGGTCTGCGTTTGCTCACCCAACCTCACCAAACCTCTCAGCCCCAAGAGTGTCCACCCTTATGTCTCATCCAGCTGTGGGTCTAGATATGGTCAATCCAGGTTGCATCACAGCCCCTGAACGAATTGTGTAAGAATTTCTCTCTCTTTCCCTGTCTTTGTTTCATGGGTTTTTAAAAGTAATTTATTTTTATAATGGGGTTTAGCTGCTTTTCACGGCTGTGTTTATGCCGCTTTACACCCACTTGACACACTAACAGAGAGATATCAATACATAGGTTTTAAGATTATTACTAGTCAGATATATTCTTGTGCGGTGAATCGGGCGTGTTGAGTCCAGTTCTCTGAGCAAGGAGTAGGTCTTGTCTATTACATATTGGGTTTATGGAACGGTATCTGAGCTAATTTGAAACTCTTGTTTTATGTATCACCCCACCTCACCTTTCCCGTTAAGCAGCCATAGTGTGTTTTCTGCATGTGTGACTCTGTTCTGTTTTGTAATTCAGTTCAAGTGTAACGGTTTTTACATTCCCTCTATAAGTGACACCTTATGAGAAGTGTCCTTTTCTGTGTGACTTATTTCACTTAGAATCGTCTTACCTAAATCCACTCATCATGCTGCTACTAGCCTTATGACATTGATTTCATGGCTGAGTGATATTCCATTGTACATAAGGACCACAACTTTTTGATCCATTTTTCGCTTTCCTGGGATATTTAAGGTGGAATGAAGTGGAGGTCCTTGTCAACAGAGCAGCCCTAAACTTTGGGGTGCTTGTGTCTTGCTGATTTTCAATTTTCCCACTTTATCCCCCCATGCGTGGAAGTGCCCTATGCTCTCTAAGCTGTGTTTTTTAGATGTTTCAGGACACACCGTACACTTCTCCAGAGTGGCTGTTGGCGATTTACATCCCGCCCATCAGTGTAGCAAGGCTCCCATTTCTCCATGGCCTGTCCTGCATTTCTGGTTTTGACACTTTTTTCAGCATGGCCCTTTTGACCGATGGGAAGCGAGACTTCTTTGTAGCGCTGATTTGCCTTTCCAGGTTGCTTGGTTGGCCAAAAAGGGCGTATGCGTTTTTTCCTGAATATATTCAGGAAAAAACGCATACGCCCTTTTTGGCCAAGGGCATCATTGTCAACGTTTTGCCGCTTTTCATGTGCTTTAAAGGCGATTCGAATCTACCTCCTGAAATCTGTTTCCTGCAGTTCTGCCTTGATTTCAAATCCTCTTCTTTGCCTTCCCTCAATATATTTGTGGACGAGAGTTATCATTTATAACTCTGCAGGTTTGTGAATTGCAGTGCCCTGAAGCTCCATTTTACAAGTCGCTTTTCTGGGAGCTGGCCGCAAAAGCGCAGGATGGCTTCAGGCCCTGTTCTGGTTCCGGGGGGCAGGCTGAGCCTGTGGTTAATTCTTCTTCCTGATGGGAAAATAGAGTGACCTGTGCCTGTCCCAACACCAAGAGCTAGTCTCTCATTGGTTCCCCGTCTTCCCGTTCATCCTCAGGACAAATTGCAACCTGTACGGAACAGGAGGTTAAAGGTGCTGATGCTCCAAGTAGGGAGATTGCTAGTAAAGTGGCTGGAATGGAGAACCCGAGCACAAGGAGATGAGAAATGAGGTGCGTTTTAGAAACCTTTCCCCATCACACGGTGTACCAACTTCTGGGTTTCTCATGCATGTTTTCGATGTAGGAAGATGCCCTTGAACCTGGAGATTTGGGACCCATGCGATGGGTAGCACGCAGTATTACTTTAAAGGGTCTGCGTTTGCTCACCCAACCTCACCAAACCTCTCAGCCCCAAGAGTGTCCACCCTTATGTCTCATCCAGCTGTGGGTCTAGATATGGTCAATCCAGGTTGCATCACAGCCCCTGAACGAATTGTGTAAGAATTTCTCTCTCTTTCCCTGTCTTTGTTTCATGGGTTTTTAAAAAGTAATTTATTTTTATAATGGGGTTTAGCTGCTTTTCACGGCTGTGTTTATGCCGCTTTACACCCACTTGACACACTAACAGAGAGATATCAATACATAGGTTTTAAGATTATTACTAGTCAGATATATTCTTGTGCGGTGAATCGGGCGTGTTGAGTCCAGTTCTCTGAGCAAGGAGTAGGTCTTGTCTATTACATATTGGGTTTATGGAACGGTATCTGAGCTAATTTGAAACTCTTGTTTTATGTATCACCCCACCTCACCTTTCCCGTTAAGCAGCCATAGTGTGTTTTCTGCATGTGTGACTCTGTTCTGTTTTGTAATTCAGTTCAAGTGTAACGGTTTTTACATTCCCTCTATAAGTGACACCTTATGAGAAGTGTCCTTTTCTGTGTGACTTATTTCACTTAGAATCGTCTTACCTAAATCCACTCATCATGCTGCTACTAGCCTTATGACATTGATTTCATGGCTGAGTGATATTCCATTGTACATAAGGACCACAACTTTTTGATCCATTTTTCGCTTTCCTGGGATATTTAAGGTGGAATGAAGTGGAGGTCCTTGTCAACAGAGCAGCCCTAAACTTTGGGGTGCTTGTGTCTTGCTGATTTTCAATTTTCCCACTTTATCCCCCCATGCGTGGAAGTGCCCTATGCTCTCTAAGCTGTGTTTTTTAGATGTTTCAGGACACACCGTACACTTCTCCAGAGTGGCTGTTGGCGATTTACATCCCGCCCATCAGTGTAGCAAGGCTCCCATTTCTCCATGGCCTGTCCTGCATTTCTGGTTTTGACACTTTTTTCAGCATGGCCCTTTTGACCGATGGGAAGCGAGACTTCTTTGTAGCGCTGATTTGCCTTTCCAGGTTGCTTGGTTGGCCAAAAAGGGCGTATGCGTTTTTTCCTGAATATATTCAGGAAAAAACGCATACGCCCTTTTTGGCCAAGGGCATCATTGTCAACGTTTTGCCGCTTTTCATGTGCTTTAAAGGCGATTCGAATCTACCTCCTGAAATCTGTTTCCTGCAGTTCTGCCTTGATTTCAAATCCTCTTCTTTGCCTTCCCTCAATATATTTGTGGACGAGAGTTATCATTTATAACTCTGCAGGTTTGTGAATTGCAGTGCCCTGAAGCTCCATTTTACAAGTCGCTTTTCTGGGAGCTGGCCGCAAAAGCGCAGGATGGCTTCAGGCCCTGTTCTGGTTCCGGGGGGCAGGCTGAGCCTGTGGTTAATTCTTCTTCCTGATGGGAAAATAGAGTGACCTGTGCCTGTCCCAACACCAAGAGCTAGTCTCTCATTGGTTCCCCGTCTTCCCGTTCATCCTCAGGACAAATTGCAACCTGTACGGAACAGGAGGTTAAAGGTGCTGATGCTCCAAGTAGGGAGATTGCTAGTAAAGTGGCTGGAATGGAGAACCCGAGCACAAGGAGATGAGAAATGAGGTGCGTTTTAGAAACCTTTCCCCATCACACGGTGTACCAACTTCTGGGTTTCTCATGCATGTTTTCGATGTAGGAAGATGCCCTTGAACCTGGAGATTTGGGACCCATGCGATGGGTAGCACGCAGTATTACTTTAAAGGGTCTGCGTTTGCTCACCCAACCTCACCAAACCTCTCAGCCCCAAGAGTGTCCACCCTTATGTCTCATCCAGCTGTGGGTCTAGATATGGTCAATCCAGGTTGCATCACAGCCCCTGAACGAATTGTGTAAGAATTTCTCTCTCTTTCCCTGTCTTTGTTTCATGGGTTTTTAAAAGTAATTTATTTTTATAATGGGGTTTAGCTGCTTTTCACGGCTGTGTTTATGCCGCTTTACACCCACTTGACACACTAACAGAGAGATATCAATACATAGGTTTTAAGATTATTACTAGTCAGATATATTCTTGTGCGGTGAATCGGGCGTGTTGAGTCCAGTTCTCTGAGCAAGGAGTAGGTCTTTTCTATTACATATTGGGTTGATGGAACGGTATCTGAGCTAATTTGAAGCTCTTGTTTTATGTATCACCCCACCTCACCTTTCCCGTTAAGCAGCCATAGTGTGTTTTCTGCATGTGTGACTCTGTTCTGTTTTGTAATTCAGTTCAAGTGTAACGGTTTTTACATTCCCTCTATAAGTGACACCTTATGAGAAGTGTCCTTTTCTGTGTGACTTATTTCACTTAGAATCGTCTTACCTAAATCCACTCATCATGCTGCTACTAGCCTTATGACATTGATTTCATGGCTGAGTGATATTCCCTTGTACATAAGGACCACAACTTTTTGATCCATTTTTCGCTTTCCTGGGATATTTAAGGTGGAATGAAGTGGAGGTCCTTGTCAACAGAGCAGCCCTAAACTTTGGGGTGCTTGTGTCTTGCTGATTTTCAATTTTCCCACTTTATCCCCCCATGCGTGGAAGTGCCCTATGCTCTCTAAGCTGTGTTTTTTAGATGTTTCAGGACACACCGTACACTTCTCCAGAGTGGCTGTTGGCGATTTACATCCCGCCCATCAGTGTAGCAAGGCTCCCATTTCTCCATGGCCTGTCCTGCATTTCTGGTTTTGACACTTTTTTCAGCATGGCCCTTTTGACCGATGGGAAGCGAGACTTCTTTGTAGCGCTGATTTGCCTTTCCAGGTTGCTTGGTTGGCCAAAAAGGGCGTATGGTTTTTTCCTGAATATATTCAGGAAAAAACGCATACGCCCTTTTTGGCCAAGGGCATCATTGTCAATGTTTTGCCGCTTTTCATGTGCTTTAAAGGCGATTCGAATCTACCTCCTGAAATCTGTTTCCTGCAATTCTGCCTTGATTTCAAATCCTCTTCTTTGCCTTCCCTCAATATATTTCTGGACGAGAGTTATCATTTATAACTCTGCAGGTTTGTGAATTGCAGTGCCCTGAAGCTCCATTTTACAAGTCGCTTTCTTGGGAGCTGGCCGCAAAAGCGCAGGATGGCTTCAGGCCCTGTTCTGGTTCCGGGGGGCAGGCTGAGCCTGTGATTAATTCTTCTTCCTGATGGGAAAATAGAGTGACCTGTGCCTGTCCCAACACCAAGAGCTAGTCTCTCATTGGTTCCCCGTCTTCCCGTTCATCCTCAGGACAAATTGCAACCTGTACGGAACAGGAGGTTAAAGGTGCTGATGCTCCAAGTAGGGAGATTGCTAGTAAAGTGGCTGGAATGGCGAACCCGAGCACAAGGAGATGAGAAATGAGGTGCGTTTTAGAAACCTTTCCCCATCACACGGTGTACCATCTTCTGGGTTTCTCATGCATGTTTTCGATGTAGGAAGATGCCCTTGAACCTGGAGATTTGGGACCCATGCGATGGGTAGCACGCAGTATTACTTTAAAGGGTCTGCGTTTGCACACCCAACCTCACCAAACCTCTCAGCCCCAAGAGTGTCCACCCTTATGTCTCATCCAGCTGTGGGTCTAGATATGGTCAATCCAGGTTGCATCACAGCCCCTGAACGAATTGTGTAAGAATTTCTCTCTCTTTCACTGTCTTTGTTTCATGGGTTTTTAAAAGTAATTTATTATTATAATGGGGTTTAGCTGCTTTTCACGGCTGTGTTTATGCCGCTTTACACCCACTTGACAGACTAACAGAGAGATATCAATACATAGGTTTTAAGATTATTACTAGTCAGATATATTCTTGTGCGTTGAATCGGGCGTGTTGAGTCCAGTTCTCTGAGCAAGGAGTAGGTCTTGTCTATTACATATTGGGTTTATGGAACGGTACCTGAGCTAATTTGAAACTCTTGTTTTATGCATCACCCCACCTCACCTTTCCCGTTAAGCAGCCATAGTGTGTTTTCCGCATGTGTGACTCTGTTCTGTTTTGTAATTCAGTTCAAGTGTAACGGTTTTTACGTTCCCTCTATAAGTGACACCTTATGAGAAGTGTCCTTTTCTGTGTGACTTATTTCACTTAGAATCGTCGTACCTAAATCCACTCATCATGCTGCTACTAGCCTTATGACATTGATTTCATGGCTGATTGGTATTCCATTGTACATAAGGACCTCAAATTTTTTATCCATTTTTCTCCTTCCTGGGATATTTAAGGTGGAATGAAGTGGAGGTCCTTGTCAACAGAGCAGCCCTAAACTTTGGGGTGCTTGTGTCCTGCTGATTTTTAATTTTCCCACTTTATATCCCCATGCGTGGAAGTGCCCTATGCTCTCTAAGCTGTGTTTTTTAGATGTTTCAGGACACACCGTACACTTCTCGAGAGTGGCTGTTGGCAATTTACATCCCGCCCATCAGTGTAGCAAGGCTCCCATTTCTCCATGGCCTGTCCTGCATTTCTGGTTTTGACACATTTTTCAGCATGGCCCTTTTGACCGATGGGAAGCGAGACTTCTTTGTAGCGCTGATTTGCCTTTCCAGGTTGCTTGGTTGGCCAAAAAGGGCGTATGCGTTTTTTCCTGAATATATTCAGGAAAAAACGCATACGCCCTTTTTGGCCAAGGGCATCATTGTCAACGTTTTGCCGCTTTTCATGTGCATTAAAGGTGATTCGAATCTACCTTCTGAAATCTGTTTCCTGCAATTCTGCTTTGATTTCAATTCCTCGTCTTTGCCTTCCCTCAATATATTTGTGGACGAGAGTTATCATTTATAACTCTGTAGGATTGTGAATTGCAGTGCCCTGAAGTTCCATTTTACAACTCGCTTTTTCGGGAGGTGGCCGCAAAAGCGCAGGATGGCTTCAGGCCCTGTTCTGGTTCCAGGGGGCAGGCTGAGCCTGTGGTTAATTCTTCTTCCTGATGGGAAAATAGAGTGACCTGTGCCTGTCCCAACACCAAGAGCTAGTCTCTCATTGGTTCCCCGTCTTCCCGTTCATCCTCTGGACAAATTGCAACCTGTACGGAACAGGAGGTTAAAGGTGCTGATGCTCAAAGTAGGGAGATTGCTAGTAAAATGGCTGGAATGTCGAACCCGAGAACAAGGAGATGAGAAATGAGGTGCGTTTTAGAAACCTTTCCCCATCACACGGTGTACCATCTTCTGGGTTTCTCATGCATGTTTTCGATGTAGGAAGATGCCCTTGAACCTGGAGATTTGGGAACCATGCGATGGGTAGCACGCAGTATTACTTTAAAGGGTCTGCGTTTGCTCACCCAACCTCACCAAACCTCTCAGCCCCAAGAGTGTCCACCCTTATGTCTCATCCAGCTGTGGGTCTAGATATGGTCAATCCAGGTTGCATCACAGCCCCTGAACGAATTGTGTAAGAATTTCTCTCTCTTTCACTGTCTTTGTTTCATGTGTTTTTAAAAGTAATTTATTTTTATAATGGGGTTTAGCTGCTTTTCACGGCTGTGTTTATGCCGCTTTACACCCACTTGACACACTAACAGAGAGATATCAATACATAGGTTTTAAGATTATTACTAGTCAGATATATTCTTGTGCGGTGAATCGGGCGTGTTGAGTCCAGTTCTCTGAGCAAGGAGTAGGTCTTTTCTATTACATATTGGGTTGATGGAACGGTATCTGAGCTAATTTGAAGCTCTTGTTTTATGTATCACCCCACCTCACCTTTCCCGTTAAGCAGCCATAGTGTGTTTTCTGCATGTGTGACTCTGTTCTGTTTTGTAATTCAGTTCAAGTGTAACGGTTTTTACATTCCCTCTATAAGTGACACCTTATGAGAAGTGTCCTTTTCTGTGTGACTTATTTCACTTAGAATCGTCTTACCTAAATCCACTCATCATGCTGCTACTAGCCTTATGACATTGATTTCATGGCTTAGTGATATTCCCTTGTACATAAGGACCACAACTTTTTGATCCATTTTTCGCTTTCCTGGGATATTTAAGGTGGAATGAAGTGGAGGTCCTTGTCAACAGAGCAGCCCTAAACTTTGGGGTGCTTGTGTCTTGCTGATTTTCAATTTTCCCACTTTATCCCCCCATGCGTGGAAGTGCCCTATGCTCTCTAAGCTGTGTTTTTTAGATGTTTCAGGACACACCGTACACTTCTCCAGAGTGGCTGTTGGCGATTTACATCCCGCCCATCAGTGTAGCAAGGCTCCCATTTCTCCATGGCCTGTCCTGCATTTCTGGTTTTGACACTTTTTTCAGCATGGCCCTTTTGACCGATGGGAAGCGAGACTTCTTTGTAGCGCTGATTTGCCTTTCCAGGTTGCTTGGTTGGCCAAAAAGGGCGTATGCGTTTTTTCCTGAATATATTCAGGAAAAAACGCATACGCCCTTTTTGGCCAAGGGCATCATTGTCAACGTTTTGCCGCTTTTCATGTGCTTTAAAGGCGATTCGAATCTACCTCCTGAAATCTGTTTCCTGCAATTCTGCCTTGATTTCAAATCCTCTTCTTTGCCTTCCCTCAATATATTTGTGGACGAGAGTTATCATTTATAACTCTGCAGGTTTGTGAATTGCAGTGCCCTGAAGCTCCATTTTACAAGTCGCTTTCTTGGGAGCTGGCCGCAAAAGCGCAGGATGGCTTCAGGCCCTGTTCTGGTTCCGGGGGGCAGGCTGAGCCTGTGGTTAATTCTTCTTCCTGATGGGAAAATAGAGTGACCTGTGCCTGTCCCAACACCAAGAGCTAGTCTCTCATTGGTTCCCCGTCTTCCCGTTCATCCTCAGGACAAATTGCAACCTGTACGGAACAGGAGGTTAAAGGTGCTGATGCTCCAAGTAGGGAGATTGCTAGTAAAGTGGATGGAATGGCGAACCCGAGCACAAGGAGATGAGAAATGAGGTGCGTTTTAGAAACCTTTCCCCATCACACGGTGTACCATCTTCTGGGTTTCTCATGCATGTTTTCGATGTAGGAAGATGCCCTTGAACCTGGAGATTTGGGACCCATGCGATGGGTAGCACGCAGTATTACTTTAAAGGGTCTGCGTTTGCACACCCAACCTCACCAAACCTCTCAGCCCCAAGAGTGTCCACCCTTATGTCTCATCCAGCTGTGGGTCTAGATATGGTCAATCCAGGTTGCATCACAGCCCCTGAACGAATTGTGTAAGAATTTCTCTCTCTTTCACTGTCTTTGTTTCATGGGTTTTTAAAAGTAATTTATTATTATAATGGGGTTTAGCTGCTTTTCACGGCTGTGTTTATGCCGCTTTACACCCACTTGACAGACTAACAGAGAGATATCAATACATAGGTTTTAAGATTATTACTAGACAGATATATTCTTGTGCGTTGAATCGGGCGTGTTGAGTCCAGTTCTCTGAGCAAGGAGTAGGTCTTGTCTATTACATATTGGGTTTATGGAACGGTACCAGAGCTAATTTGAAACTCTTGTTTTATGCATCACCCCACCTCACCTTTCCCGTTAAGCAGCCATAGTGTGTTTTCCGCATGTGTGACTCTGTTCTGTTTTGTAATTCAGTTCAAGTGTAACGGTTTTTACATTCCCTCTATAAGTGACACCTTATGAGAAGTGTCCTTTTCTGTGTGACTTATTTCACTTAGAATCGTCGTACCTAAATCCACTCATCATGCTGCTACTAGCCTTATGACATTGATTTCATGGCTGATTGGTATTCCATTGTACATAAGGACCTCAAATTTTTTATCCATTTTTCTCCTTCCTGGGATATTTAAGGTGGAATGAAGTGGAGGTCCTTGTCAACAGAGCAGCCCTAAACTTTGGGGTGCTTGTGTCCTGCTGATTTTTAATTTTCCCACTTTATATCCCCATGCGTGGAAGTGCCCTATGCTCTCTAAGCTGTGTTTTTTAGATGTTTCAGGACACACCGTACACTTCTCGAGAGTGGCTGTTGGTAATTTACATCCCGCCCATCAGTGTAGCAAGGCTCCCATTTCTCCATGGCCTGTCCTGCATTTCTGGTTTTGACACATTTTTCAGCATGGCCCTTTTGACCGATGGGAAGCGAGACTTCTTTGTAGCGCTGATTTGCCTTTCCAGGTTGCTTGGTTGGCCAAAAAGGGCGTATGCGTTTTTTCCTGAATATATTCAGGAAAAAACGCATACGCCCTTTTTGGCCAAGGGCATCATTGTCAACGTTTTGCCGCTTTTCATGTGCATTAAAGGTGATTCGAATCTACCTTCTGAAATCTGTTTCCTGCAATTCTGCCTTGATTTCAATTCCTCGTCTTTGCCTTCCCTCAATATATTTGTGGACGAGAGTTATCATTTATAACTCTGTAGGATTGTGAATTGCAGTGCCCTGAAGTTCCATTTTACAACTCGCTTTTTCGGGAGGTGGCCGCAAAAGCGCAGGATGGCTTCAGGCCCTGTTCTGGTTCCAGGGGGCAGGCTGAGCCTGTGGTTAATTCTTCTTCCTGATGGGAAAATAGAGTGACCTGTGCCTGTCCCAACACCAAGAGCTAGTCTCTCATTGGTTCCCCGTCTTCCCGTTCATCCTCTGGACAAATTGCAACCTGTACGGAACAGGAGGTTAAAGGTGCTGATGCTCAAAGTAGGGAGATTGCTAGTAAAATGGCTGGAATGTCGAACCCGAGAACAAGGAGATGAGAAATGAGGTGCGTTTTAGAAACCTTTCCCCATCACACGGTGTACCATCTTCTGGGTTTCTCATGCATGTTTTCGATGTAGGAAGATGCCCTTGAACCTGGAGATTTGGGAACCATGCGATGGGTAGCACGCAGTATTACTTTAAAGGGTCTGCGTTTGCTCACCCAACCTCACCAAACCTCTCAGCCCCAAGAGTGTCCACCCTTATGTCTCATCCAGCTGTGGGTCTAGATATGGTCAATCCAGGTTGCATCACAGCCCCTGAACGAATTGTGTAAGAATTTCTCTCTCTTTCACTGTCTTTGTTTCATGTGTTTTTAAAAGTAATTTATTTTTATAATGGGGTTTAGCTGCTTTTCACGGCTGTGTTTATGCCGCTTTACACCCACTTGACACACTAACAGAGAGATATCAATACATAGGTTTTAAGATTATTACTAGTCAGATATATTCTTGTGCGTTGAATCGGGCGTGTTGAGTCAAGTTCTCTGAGCAAGGAGTAGGTCTTGTCTATTACATATTGGGTTTATGGAATGGTATCTGAGCTAATTTGAAACTCTTGTTTTATGCATCACCCCACCTCACCTTTCCCGTTAAGCAGCCATAGTGTGTTTTCTGCATGTGTGACTCTGTTCTGTTTTGTAATTCAGTTCAAGTGTAACGGTTTTTACATTCCCTCTATAAGTGACACCTTATGAGAAGTGTCCTTTTCTGTGTGACTTATTTCACTTAGAATCGTCGTACCTAAATCCACTCATCATGCTGCTAGTAGCCTTATGACATTGATTTCATGGCTGAGTGGTATTCCATTGTACATAAGGCCCTCAAATTTTTTATCCATTTTTCGCTTTCCTGGGATATTTAAGGTGGAATGAAGTGGAGGTCCTTGTCAACAGAGCAGCCCTAAACTTTGGGGTGCTTGTGTCTTGCTGATTTTTAATTTTCCCACTTTATACCCCCATGCGTGGAAGTGCCCTATGCTCTCTAAGCTGTGTTTTTTAGATGTTTCAGGACATACCGTACACTTCTCCAGAGTGGCTGTTGGCAATTTACATCCCGCCCATCAGTGTAGCAAGGCTCCCATTTCTCCATGGCCTGTCCTGCATTTCTGGTTTTGACACTTTTTTCAGCATGGCCCTTTTGACCGATGGGAAGCGAGACTTCTTTGTAGCGCTGATTTGCCTTTCCAGGTTGCTTGGTTGGCCAAAAAGGGCGTATGCGTTTTTTCCTGAATATATTCAGGAAAAAACGCATACGCCCTTTTTGGCCAAGGGCATCATTGTCAACGATTTGCCGCTTTTCATGTGCTTTAAAGGCGATTTGAATCTACCTTCTGAAATCTGTTTCCTGCAATTCTGCCTTGATTTCAATTCCTCGTCTTTGCCTTCCCTCAATATATTTGTGGACGAGAGTTATCATTTATAACTCTGTAGGATTGTGAATTGCAGTGCCCTGAGGCTCCATTTTACAACTCGCTTTTTCGGGAGGTGGCCGCAAAAGCGCAGGATGGCTTCAGGCCCTGTTCTGGTTCCCGGGGGCAGGCTGAGCCTGTGGTTAATTCTTCTTCCTGATGGGAAAATAGAGTGACCTGTGCCTGTCCCAACACCAAGAGCTAGTCTCTCATTGGTTCCCCGTCTTCCCGTTCATCCTCTGGACAAATTGCAACCTGTACGGAACAGGAGGTTAAAGGTGCTGATGCTCCAAGTAGGGAGATTGCTAGTAAAGTGGCTGGAATGACGAACCCGAGCACAAGGAGATGAGAAATGAGGTGCGTTTTAGAAACCTTTCCCCATCACACGGTGTACCATCTTCTGGGTTTCTCATGCATGTTTTCGATGTAGGAAGATGCCCTTGAACCTGGAGATTTGGGAACCATGCGATGGGTAGCACGCAGTATTACTTTAAAGGGTCTGCGTTTGCTCACCCAACCTCACCAAACCTCTCAGCCCCAAGAGTGTCCACCCTTATGTCTCATCCAGCTGTGGGTCTAGATATGGTCAATCCAGGTTGCATCACAGCCCCTGAACGAATTGTGTAAGAATTTCTCTCTCTTTCACTGTCTTTGTTTCATGGGTTTTTAAAAGTAATTTATTATTATAATGGGGTTTAGCTGCTTTTCACGGCTGTGTTTATGCCGCTTTACACCCACTTGACAGACTAACAGAGAGATATCAATACATAGGTTTTAAGATTATTACTAGTCAGATATATTCTTGTGCGTTGAATCGGGCGTGTTGAGTCCAGTTCTCTGAGCAAGGAGTAGGTCTTGTCTATTACATATTGGGTTTATGGAACGGTATCTGAGCCAATTTGAAACTCTTGTTTTATGCATCACCCCACCTCACCTTTCCCGTTAAGCAGCCATAGTGTGTTTTCCGCATGTGTGACTCTGTTCTGTTTTGTAATTCAGTTCAAGTGTAACGGTTTTTACATTCCCTCTATAAGTGACACCTTATGAGAAGTGTCCTTTTCTGTGTGACTTATTTCACTTAGAATCGTCTTACCTAAATCCACTCATCATGCTGCTACTAGCCTTATGACATTGATTTCATGGCTGATTGGTATTCCATTGTACATAAGGACCTCAAATTTTTTATCCATTTTTCTCTTTCCTGGGATATTTAAGGTGGAATGAAGTGGAGGTCCTTGTCAACAGAGCAGCCCTAAACTTTGGGGTGCTTGTGTCTTGCTGATTTTCAATTTTCCCACTTTATCCCCACATGCGTGGAAGTGCCCTATGCTCTCTAAGCTGTGTTTTTTAGATGTTTCAGGACACACCGTACACTTCTCGAGAGTGGCTGTTGGCAATTTACATCCCGCCCATCAGTGTAGCAAGGCTCCCATTTCTCCATGGCCTGTCCTGCATTTCTGGTTTTGACACTTTTTTCAGCATGGCCCTTTTGACCGATGGGAAGCGAGACTTCTTTGTAGCGCTGATTTGCCTTTCCAGGTTGCTTGGTTGGCCAAAAAGGGCGTATGCGTTTTTTCCTGAATATATTCAGGAAAAAACGCATACGCCCTTTTTGGCCAAGGGCATCATTGTCAACGTTTTGCCGCTTTTCATGTGCTTTAAAGGTGATTCGAATCTACCTCCTGAAATCTGTTTCCTGCAATTCTGCCTTGATTTCAAATCCTCTTCTTTGCCTTCCCTCAATATATTTGTGGACGAGAGTTATCATTTATAACTCTGCAGGTTTGTGAATTGCAGTGCCCTGAAGCTCCATTTTACAAGTCGCTTTTCTGGGAGCTGGCCGCAAAAGCGCAGGATGGCTTCAGGCCCTGTTCTGGTTCCGGGGGGCAGGCTGAGCCTGTGGTTAATTCTTCTTCCTGATGGGAAAATAGAGTGACCTGTGCCTGTCCCAACACCAAGAGCTAGTCTCTCATTGGTTCCCCGTCTTCCCGTTCATCCTCAGGACAAATTGCAACCTGTACGGAACAGGAGGTTAAAGGTGCTGATGCTCCAAGTAGGGAGATTGCTAGTAAAGTGGCTGGAATGGCGAACCCGAGCACAAGGAGATGAGAAATGAGGTGCGTTTTAGAAACCTTTCCCCATCACACGGTGTACCATCTTCTGGGTTTCTCATGCATGTTTTCGATGTAGGAAGATGCCCTTGAACCTGGAGATTTGGGACCCATGCGATGGGTAGCACGCAGTATTACTTTAAAGGGTCTGCGTTTGCTCACCCAACCTCACCAAACCTCTCAGCCCCAAGAGTGTCCACCCTTATGTCTCATCCAGCTGTGGGTCTAGATATGGTCAATCCAGGTTGCATCACAGCCCCTGAACGAATTGTGTAAGAATTTCTCTCTCTTTCCCTGTCTTTGTTTCATGGGTTTTTAAAAGTAATTTATTTTTATAATGGGGTTTAGCTGCTTTTCACGGCTGTGTTTATGCCGCTTTACACCCACTTGACACACTAACAGAGAGATATCAATACATAGGTTTTAAGATTATTACTAGTCAGATATATTCTTGTGCGGTGAATCGGGCGTGTTGAGTCCAGTTCTCTGAGCAAGGAGTAGGTCTTGTCTATTACATATTGGGTTTATGGAACGGTATCTGAGCTAATTTGAAACTCTTGTTTTATGTATCACCCCACCTCACCTTTCCCGTTAAGCAGCCATAGTGTGTTTTCTGCATGTGTGACTCTGTTCTGTTTTGTAATTCAGTTCAAGTGTAACGGTTTTTACATTCCCTCTATAAGTGACACCTTATGAGAAGTGTCCTTTTCTGTGTGACTTATTTCACTTAGAATCGTCTTACCTAAATCCACTCATCATGCTGCTACTAGCCTTATGACATTGATTTCATGGCTGAGTGATATTCCATTGTACATAAGGACCACAACTTTTTGATCCATTTTTCGCTTTCCTGGGATATTTAAGGTGGAATGAAGTGGAGGTCCTTGTCAACAGAGCAGCCCTAAACTTTGGGGTGCTTGTGTCTTGCTGATTTTCAATTTTCCCACTTTATCCCCCCATGCGTGGAAGTGCCCTATGCTCTCTAAGCTGTGTTTTTTAGATGTTTCAGGACACACCGTACACTTCTCCAGAGTGGCTGTTGGCGATTTACATCCCGCCCATCAGTGTAGCAAGGCTCCCATTTCTCCATGGCCTGTCCTGCATTTCTGGTTTTGACACTTTTTTCAGCATGGCCCTTTTGACCGATGGGAAGCGAGACTTCTTTGTAGCGCTGATTTGCCTTTCCAGGTTGCTTGGTTGGCCAAAAAGGGCGTATGCGTTTTTTCCTGAATATATTCAGGAAAAAACGCATACGCCCTTTTTGGCCAAGGGCATCATTGTCAACGTTTTGCCGCTTTTCATGTGCTTTAAAGGCGATTCGAATCTACCTCCTGAAATCTGTTTCCTGCAATTCTGCCTTGATTTCAAATCCTCTTCTTTGCCTTCCCTCAATATATTTGTGGACGAGAGTTATCATTTATAACTCTGCAGGTTTGTGAATTGCAGTGCCCTGAAGCTCCATTTTACAAGTCGCTTTTCTGGGAGCTGGCCGCAAAAGCGCAGGATGGCTTCAGGCCCTGTTCTGGTTCCGGGGGGCAGGCTGAGCCTGTGGTTAATTCTTCTTCCTGATGGGAAAATAGTGTGACCTGTGCCTGTCCCAACACCAAGAGCTAGTCTCTCATTGGTTCCCCGTCTTCCCGTTCATCCTCAGGACAAATTGCAACCTGTACGGAACAGGAGGTTAAAGGTGCTGATGCTCCAAGTAGGGAGATTGCTAGTAAAGTGGCTGGAATGGCGAACCCGAGCACAAGGAGATGAGAAATGAGGTGCGTTTTAGAAACCTTTCCCCATCACACGGTGTACCATCTTCTGGGTTTCTCATGCATGTTTTCGATGTAGGAAGATGCCCTTGAACCTGGAGATTTGGGACCCATGCGATGGGTAGCACGCAGTATTACTTTAAAGGGTCTGCGTTTGCTCACCCAACCTCACCAAACCTCTCAGCCCCAAGAGTGTCCACCCTTATGTCTCATCCAGCTGTGGGTCTAGATATGGTCAATCCAGGTTGCATCACAGCCCCTGAACGAATTGTGTAAGAATTTCTCTCTCTTTCCCTGTCTTTGTTTCATGGGTTTTTAAAAGTAATTTATTTTTATAATGGGGTTTAGCTGCTTTTCACGGCTGTGTTTATGCCGCTTTACACCCACTTGACACACTAACAGAGAGATATCAATACATAGGTTTTAAGATTATTACTAGTCAGATATATTCTTGTGCGGTGAATCGGGCGTGTTGAGTCCAGTTCTCTGAGCAAGGAGTAGGTCTTGTCTATTACATATTGGGTTTATGGAACGGTATCTGAGCTAATTTGAAACTCTTGTTTTATGTATCACCCCACCTCACCTTTCCCGTTAAGCAGCCATAGTGTGTTTTCTGCATGTGTGACTCTGTTCTGTTTTGTAATTCAGTTCAAGTGTAACGGTTTTTACATTCCCTCTATAAGTGACACCTTATGAGAAGTGTCCTTTTCTGTGTGACTTATTTCACTTAGAATCGTCTTACCTAAATCCACTCATCATGCTGCTACTAGCCTTATGACATTGATTTCATGGCTGAGTGATATTCCATTGTACATAAGGACCACAACTTTTTGATCCATTTTTCGCTTTCCTGGGATATTTAAGGTGGAATGAAGTGGAGGTCCTTGTCAACAGAGCAGCCCTAAACTTTGGGGTGCTTGTGTCTTGCTGATTTTCAATTTTCCCACTTTATCCCCCCATGCGTGGAAGTGCCCTATGCTCTCTAAGCTGTGTTTTTTAGATGTTTCAGGACACACCGTACACTTCTCCAGAGTGGCTGTTGGCGATTTACATCCCGCCCATCAGTGTAGCAAGGCTCCCATTTCTCCATGGCCTGTCCTGCATTTCTGGTTTTGACACTTTTTTCAGCATGGCCCTTTTGACCGATGGGAAGCGAGACTTCTTTGTAGCGCTGATTTGCCTTTCCAGGTTGCTTGGTTGGCCAAAAAGGGCGTATGCGTTTTTTCCTGAATATATTCAGGAAAAAACGCATACGCCCTTTTTGGCCAAGGGCATCATTGTCAACGATTTGCCGCTTTTCATGTGCTTTAAAGGCGATTTGAATCTACCTTCTGAAATCTGTTTCCTGCAATTCTGCCTTGATTTCAATTCCTCGTCTTTGCCTTCCCTCAATATATTTGTGGACGAGAGTTATCATTTATAACTCTGTAGGATTGTGAATTGCAGTGCCCTGAGGCTCCATTTTACAACTCGCTTTTTCGGGAGGTGGCCGCAAAAGCGCAGGATGGCTTCAGGCCCTGTTCTGGTTCCCGGGGGCAGGCTGAGCCTGTGGTTAATTCTTCTTCCTGATGGGAAAATAGAGTGACCTGTGCCTGTCCCAACACCAAGAGCTAGTCTCTCATTGGTTCCCCGTCTTCCCGTTCATCCTCTGGACAAATTGCAACCTGTACGGAACAGGAGGTTAAAGGTGCTGATGCTCCAAGTAGGGAGATTGCTAGTAAAGTGGCTGGAATGACGAACCCGAGCACAAGGAGATGAGAAATGAGGTGCGTTTTAGAAACCTTTCCCCATCACACGGTGTACCATCTTCTGGGTTTCTCATGCATGTTTTCGATGTAGGAAGATGCCCTTGAACCTGGAGATTTGGGAACCATGCGATGGGTAGCACGCAGTATTACTTTAAAGGGTCTGTGTTTGCTCACCCAACCTCACCAAACCTCTCAGCCCCAAGAGTGTCCACCCTTATGTCTCATCCAGCTGTGGGTCTAGATATGGTCAATCCAGGTTGCATCACAGCCCCTGAACGAATTGTGTAAGAATTTCTCTCTCTTTCACTGTCTTTGTTTCATGGGTTTTTAAAAGTAATTTATTATTATAATGGGGTTTAGCTGCTTTTCACGGCTGTGTTTATGCCGCTTTACACCCACTTGACAGACTAACAGAGAGATATCAATACATAGGTTTTAAGATTATTACTAGTCAGATATATTCTTGTGCGTTGAATCGGGCGTGTTGAGTCCAGTTCTCTGAGCAAGGAGTAGGTCTTGTCTATTACATATTGGGTTTATGGAACGGTATCTGAGCCAATTTGAAACTCTTGTTTTATGCATCACCCCACCTCACCTTTCCCGTTAAGCAGCCATAGTGTGTTTTCCGCATGTGTGACTCTGTTCTGTTTTGTAATTCAGTTCAAGTGTAACGGTTTTTACATTCCCTCTATAAGTGACACCTTATGAGAAGTGTCCTTTTCTGTGTGACTTATTTCACTTAGAATCGTCTTACCTAAATCCACTCATCATGCTGCTACTAGCCTTATGACATTGATTTCATGGCTGATTGGTATTCCATTGTACATAAGGACCTCAAATTTTTTATCCATTTTTCTCTTTCCTGGGATATTTAAGGTGGAATGAAGTGGAGGTCCTTGTCAACAGAGCAGCCCTAAACTTTGGGGTGCTTGTGTCTTGCTGATTTTCAATTTTCCCACTTTATCCCCACATGCGTGGAAGTGCCCTATGCTCTCTAAGCTGTGTTTTTTAGATGTTTCAGGACACACCGTACACTTCTCGAGAGTGGCTGTTGGCAATTTACATCCCGCCCATCAGTGTAGCAAGGCTCCCATTTCTCCATGGCCTGTCCTGCATTTCTGGTTTTGACACTTTTTTCAGCATGGCCCTTTTGACCGATGGGAAGCGAGACTTCTTTGTAGCGCTGATTTGCCTTTCCAGGTTGCTTGGTTGGCCAAAAAGGGCGTATGCGTTTTTTCCTGAATATATTCAGGAAAAAACGCATACGCCCTTTTTGGCCAAGGGCATCATTGTCAACGTTTTGCCGCTTTTCATGTGCTTTAAAGGCGATTCGAATCTACCTCCTGAAATCTGTTTCCTGCAATTCTGCCTTGATTTCAAATCCTCTTCTTTGCCTTCCCTCAATATATTTGTGGACGAGAGTTATCATTTATAACTCTGCAGGTTTGTGAATTGCAGTGCCCTGAAGCTCCATTTTACAAGTCGCTTTTCTGGGAGCTGGCCGCAAAAGCGCAGGATGGCTTCAGGCCCTGTTCTGGTTCCGGGGGTCAGGCTGAGCCTGTGGTTAATTCTTCTTCCTGATGGGAAAATAGAGTGACCTGTGCCTGTCCCAACACCAAGAGCTAGTCTCTCATTGGTTCCCCGTCTTCCCGTTCATCCTCAGGACAAATTGCAACCTGTACGGAACAGGAGGTTAAAGGTGCTGATGCTCCAAGTAGGGAGATTGCTAGTAAAGTGGCTGGAATGGCGAACCCGAGCACAAGGAGATGAGAAATGAGGTGCGTTTTAGAAACCTTTCCCCATCACACGGTGTACCATCTTCTGGGTTTCTCATGCATGTTTTCGATGTAGGAAGATGCCCTTGAACCTGGAGATTTGGGACCCAAGCGATGGGTAGCACGCAGTATTACTTTAAAGGGTCTGCGTTTGCTCACCCAACCTCACCAAACCTCTCAGCCCCAAGAGTGTCCACCCTTATGTCTCATCCAGCTGTGGGTCTAGATATGGTCAATCCAGGTTGCATCACAGCCCCTGAACGAATTGTGTAAGAATTTCTCTCTCTTTCCCTGTCTTTGTTTCATGGGTTTTTAAAAGTAATTTATTTTTATAATGGGGTTTAGCTGCTTTTCACGGCTGTGTTTATGCCGCTTTACACCCACTTGACACACTAACAGAGAGATATCAATACATAGGTTTTAAGATTATTACTAGTCAGATATATTCTTGTGCGGTGAATCGGGCGTGTTGAGTCCAGTTCTCTGAGCAAGGAGTAGGTCTTGTCTATTACATATTGGGTTTATGGAACGGTATCTGAGCTAATTTGAAACTCTTGTTTTATGTATCACCCCACCTCACCTTTCCCGTTAAGCAGCCATAGTGTGTTTTCTGCATGTGTGACTCTGTTCTGTTTTGTAATTCAGTTCAAGTGTAACGGTTTTTACATTCCCTCTATAAGTGACACCTTATGAGAAGTGTCCTTTTCTGTGTGACTTATTTCACTTAGAATCGTCTTACCTAAATCCACTCATCATGCTGCTACTAGCCTTATGACATTGATTTCATGGCTGAGTGATATTCCATTGTACATAAGGACCACAACTTTTTGATCCATTTTTCGCTTTCCTGGGATATTTAAGGTGGAATGAAGTGGAGGTCCTTGTCAACAGAGCAGCCCTAAACTTTGGGGTGCTTGTGTCTTGCTGATTTTCAATTTTCCCACTTTATCCCCCCATGCGTGGAAGTGCCCTATGCTCTCTAAGCTGTGTTTTTTAGATGTTTCAGGACACACCGTACACTTCTCCAGAGTGGCTGTTGGCGATTTACATCCCACCCATCAGTGTAGCAAGGCTCCCATTTCTCCATGGCCTGTCCTGCATTTCTGGTTTTGACACTTTTTTCAGCATGGCCCTTTTGACCGATGGGAAGCGAGACTTCTTTGTAGCGCTGATTTGCCTTTCCAGGTTGCTTGGTTGGCCAAAAAGGGCGTATGCGTTTTTTCCTGAATATATTCAGGAAAAAACGCATACGCCCTTTTTGGCCAAGGGCATCATTGTCAACGTTTTGCCGCTTTTCATGTGCTTTAAAGGCGATTCGAATCTACCTCCTGAAATCTGTTTCCTGCAATTCTGCCTTGATTTCAAATCCTCTTCTTTGCCTTCCCTCAATATATTTGTGGACGAGAGTTATCATTTATAACTCTGCAGGTTTGTGAATTGCAGTGCCCTGAAGCTCCATTTTACAAGTCGCTTTTCTGGGAGCTGGCCGCAAAAGCGCAGGATGGCTTCAGGCCCTGTTCTGGTTCCGGGGGGCAGGCTGAGCCTGTGGTTAATTCTTCTTCCTGATGGGAAAATAGTGTGACCTGTGCCTGTCCCAACACCAAGAGCTAGTCTCTCATTGGTTCCCCGTCTTCCCGTTCATCCTCAGGACAAATTGCAACCTGTACGGAACAGGAGGTTAAAGGTGCTGATGCTCCAAGTAGGGAGATTGCTAGTAAAGTGGCTGGAATGGCGAACCCGAGCACAAGGAGATGAGAAATGAGGTGCGTTTTAGAAACCTTTCCCCATCACACGGTGTACCATCTTCTGGGTTTCTCATGCATGTTTTCGATGTAGGAAGATGCCCTTGAACCTGGAGATTTGGGACCCATGCGATGGGTAGCACGCAGTATTACTTTAAAGGGTCTGCGTTTGCTCACCCAACCTCACCAAACCTCTCAGCCCCAAGAGTGTCCACCCTTATGTCTCATCCAGCTGTGGGTCTAGATATGGTCAATCCAGGTTGCATCACAGCCCCTGAACGAATTGTGTAAGAATTTCTCTCTCTTTCCCTGTCTTTGTTTCATGGGTTTTTAAAAGTAATTTATTTTTATAATGGGGTTTAGCTGCTTTTCACGGCTGTGTTTATGCCGCTTTACACCCACTTGACACACTAACAGAGAGATATCAATACATAGGTTTTAAGATTATTACTAGTCAGATATATTCTTGTGCGGTGAATCGGGCGTGTTGAGTCCAGTTCTCTGAGCAAGGAGTAGGTCTTGTCTATTACATATTGGGTTTATGGAACGGTATCTGAGCTAATTTGAAACTCTTGTTTTATGTATCACCCCACCTCACCTTTCCCGTTAAGCAGCCATAGTGTGTTTTCTGCATGTGTGACTCTGTTCTGTTTTGTAATTCAGTTCAAGTGTAACGGTTTTTACATTCCCTCTATAAGTGACACCTTATGAGAAGTGTCCTTTTCTGTGTGACTTATTTCACTTAGAATCGTCTTACCTAAATCCACTCATCATGCTGCTACTAGCCTTATGACATTGATTTCATGGCTGAGTGATATTCCATTGTACATAAGGACCACAACTTTTTGATCCATTTTTCGCTTTCCTGGGATATTTAAGGTGGAATGAAGTGGAGGTCCTTGTCAACAGAGCAGCCCTAAACTTTGGGGTGCTTGTGTCTTGCTGATTTTCAATTTTCCCACTTTATCCCCCCATGCGTGGAAGTGCCCTATGCTCTCTAAGCTGTGTTTTTTAGATGTTTCAGGACACACCGTACACTTCTCCAGAGTGGCTGTTGGCGATTTACATCCCGCCCATCAGTGTAGCAAGGCTCCCATTTCTCCATGGCCTGTCCTGCATTTCTGGTTTTGACACTTTTTTCAGCATGGCCCTTTTGACCGATGGGAAGCGAGACTTCTTTGTAGCGCTGATTTGCCTTTCCAGGTTGCTTGGTTGGCCAAAAAGGGCGTATGCGTTTTTTCCTGAATATATTCAGGAAAAAACGCATACGCCCTTTTTGGCCAAGGGCATCATTGTCAACGTTTTGCCGCTTTTCATGTGCTTTAAAGGCGATTCGAATCTACCTCCTGAAATCTGTTTCCTGCAGTTCTGCCTTGATTTCAAATCCTCTTCTTTGCCTTCCCTCAATATATTTGTGGACGAGAGTTATCATTTATAACTCTGCAGGTTTGTGAATTGCAGTGCCCTGAAGCTCCATTTTACAAGTCGCTTTCTTGGGAGCTGGCCGCAAAAGCGCAGGATGGCTTCAGGCCCTGTTCTGGTTCCGGGGGGCAGGCTGAGCCTGTGGTTAATTCTTCTTCCTGATGGGAAAATAGAGTGACCTGTGCCTGTCCCAACACCAAGAGCTAGTCTCTCATTGGTTCCCCGTCTTCCCGTTCATCCTCAGGACAAATTGCAACCTGTACGGAACAGGAGGTTAAAGGTGCTGATGCTCCAAGTAGGGAGATTGCTAGTAAAGTGGATGGAATGGCGAACCCGAGCACAAGGAGATGAGAAATGAGGTGCGTTTTAGAAACCTTTCCCCATCACACGGTGTACCATCTTCTGGGTTTCTCATGCATTTTTTCGATGTAGGAAGATGCCCTTGAACCTGGAGATTTGGGACCCATGCGATGGGTAGCACGCAGTATTACTTTAAAGGGTCTGCGTTTGCTCACCCAACCTCACCAAACCTCTCAGCCCCAAGAGTGTCCACCCTTATGTCTCATCCAGCTGTGGGTCTAGATATGGTCAATCCAGGTTGCATCACAGCCCCTGAACGAATTGTGTAAGAATTTCTCTCTCTTTCCCTGTCTTTGTTTCATGGGTTTTTAAAAAGTAATTTATTTTTATAATGGGGTTTAGCTGCTTTTCACGGCTGTGTTTATGCCGCTTTACACCCACTTGACACACTAACAGAGAGATATCAATACATAGGTTTTAAGATTATTACTAGTCAGATATATTCTTGTGCGGTGAATCGGGCGTGTTGAGTCCAGTTCTCTGAGCAAGGAGTAGGTCTTGTCTATTACATATTGGGTTTATGGAACGGTATCTGAGCTAATTTGAAACTCTTCTTTTATGTATCACCCCACCTCACCTTTCCCGTTAAGCAGCCATAGTGTGTTTTCTGCATGTGTGACTCTGTTCTGTTTTGTAATTCAGTTCAAGTGTAACGGTTTTTACATTCCCTCTATAAGTGACACCTTATGAGAAGTGTCCTTTTCTGTGTGACTTATTTCACTTAGAATCGTCTTACCTAAATCCACTCATCATGCTGCTACTAGCCTTATGACATTGATTTCATGGCTGAGTGATATTCCATTGTACATAAGGACCACAACTTTTTGATCCATTTTTCGCTTTCCTGGGATATTTAAGGTGGAATGAAGTGGAGGTCCTTGTCAACAGAGCAGCCCTAAACTTTGGGGTGCTTGTGTCTTGCTGATTTTCAATTTTCCCACTTTATCCCCCCATGCGTGGAAGTGCCCTATGCTCTCTAAGCTGTGTTTTTTAGATGTTTCAGGACACACCGTACACTTCTCCAGAGTGGCTGTTGGCGATTTACATCCCGCCCATCAGTGTAGCAAGGCTCCCATTTCTCCATGGCCTGTCCTGCATTTCTGGTTTTGACACTTTTTTCAGCATGGCCCTTTTGACCGATGGGAAGCGAGACTTCTTTGTAGCGCTGATTTGCCTTTCCAGGTTGCTTGGTTGGCCAAAAAGGGCGTATGCGTTTTTTCCTGAATATATTCAGGAAAAAACGCATACGCCCTTTTTGGCCAAGGGCATCATTGTCAACGTTTTGCCGCTTTTCATGTGCTTTAAAGGCGATTCGAATCTACCTCCTGAAATCTGTTTCCTGCAATTCTGCCTTGATTTCAAATCCTCTTCTTTGCCTTCCCTCAATATATTTGTGGACGAGAGTTATCATTTATAACTCTGCAGGTTTGTGAATTGCAGTGCCCTGAAGCTCCATTTTACAAGTCGCTTTTCTGGGAGCTGGCCGCAAAAGCGCAGGATGGCTTCAGGCCCTGTTCTGGTTCCGGGGGGCAGGCTGAGCCTGTGGTTAATTCTTCTTCCTGATGGGAAAATAGAGTGACCTGTGCCTGTCCCAACACCAAGAGCTAGTCTCTCATTGGTTCCCCGTCTTCCCGTTCATCCTCAGGACAAATTGCAACCTGTACGGAACAGGAGGTTAAAGGTGCTGATGCTCCAAGTAGGGAGATTGCTAGTAAAGTGGCTGGAATGGCGAACCCGAGCACAAGGAGATGAGAAATGAGGTGCGTTTTAGAAACCTTTCCCCATCACACGGTGTACCATCTTCTGGGTTTCTCATGCATGTTTTCGATGTAGGAAGATGCCCTTGAACCTGGAGATTTGGGACCCATGCGATGGGTAGCACGCAGTATTACTTTAAAGGGTCTGCGTTTGCTCACCCAACCTCACCAAACCTCTCAGCCCCAAGAGTGTCCACCCTTATGTCTCATCCAGCTGTGGGTCTAGATATGGTCAATCCAGGTTGCATCACAGCCCCTGAACGAATTGTGTAAGAATTTCTCTCTCTTTCCCTGTCTTTGTTTCATGGGTTTTTAAAAGTAATTTATTTTTATAATGGGGTTTAGCTGCTTTTCACGGCTGTGTTTATGCCGCTTTACACCCACTTGACACACTAACAGAGAGATATCAATACATAGGTTTTAAGATTATTACTAGTCAGATATATTCTTGTGCGGTGAATCGGGCGTGTTGAGTCCAGTTCTCTGAGCAAGGAGTAGGTCTTGTCTATTACATATTGGGTTTATGGAACGGTATCTGAGCTAATTTGAAACTCTTGTTTTATGTATCACCCCACCTCACCTTTCCCGTTAAGCAGCCATAGTGTGTTTTCTGCATGTGTGACTCTGTTCTGTTTTGTAATTCAGTTCAAGTGTAACGGTTTTTACATTCCCTCTATAAGTGACACCTTATGAGAAGTGTCCTTTTCTGTGTGACTTATTTCACTTAGAATCGTCTTACCTAAATCCACTCATCATGCTGCTACTAGCCTTATGACATTGATTTCATGGCTGAGTGATATTCCATTGTACATAAGGACCACAACTTTTTGATCCATTTTTCGCTTTCCTGGGATATTTAAGGTGGAATGAAGTGGAGGTCCTTGTCAACAGAGCAGCCCTAAACTTTGGGGTGCTTGTGTCTTGCTGATTTTCAATTTTCCCACTTTATCCCCCCATGCGTGGAAGTGCCCTATGCTCTCTAAGCTGTGTTTTTTAGATGTTTCAGGACACACCGTACACTTCTCCAGAGTGGCTGTTGGCGATTTACATCCCGCCCATCAGTGTAGCAAGGCTCCCATTTCTCCATGGCCTGTCCTGCATTTCTGGTTTTGACACTTTTTTCAGCATGGCCCTTTTGACCGATGGGAAGCGAGACTTCTTTGTAGCGCTGATTTGCCTTTCCAGGTTGCTTGGTTGGCCAAAAAGGGCGTATGCGTTTTTTCCTGAATATATTCAGGAAAAAACGCATACGCCCTTTTTGGCCAAGGGCATCATTGTCAACGTTTTGCCGCTTTTCATGTGCTTTAAAGGCGATTCGAATCTACCTCCTGAAATCTGTTTCCTGCAATTCTGCCTTGATTTCAAATCCTCTTCTTTGCCTTCCCTCAATATATTTGTGGACGAGAGTTATCATTTATAACTCTGCAGGTTTGTGAATTGCAGTGCCCTGAAGCTCCATTTTACAAGTCGCTTTCTTGGGAGCTGGCCGCAAAAGCGCAGGATGGCTTCAGGCCCTGTTCTGGTTCCGGGGGGCAGGCTGAGCCTGTGGTTAATTCTTCTTCCTGATGGGAAAATAGAGTGACCTGTGCCTGTCCCAACACCAAGAGCTAGTCTCTCATTGGTTCCCCGTCTTCCCGTTCATCCTCAGGACAAATTGCAACCTGTACGGAACAGGAGGTTAAAGGTGCTGATGCTCCAAGTAGGGAGATTGCTAGTAAAGTGGATGGAATGGCGAACCCGAGCACAAGGAGATGAGAAATGAGGTGCGTTTTAGAAACCTTTCCCCATCACACGGTGTACCATCTTCTGGGTTTCTCATGCATGTTTTCGATGTAGGAAGATGCCCTTGAACCTGGAGATTTGGGACCCATGCGATGGGTAGCACGCAGTATTACTTTAAAGGGTCTGCGTTTGCTCACCCAACCTCACCAAACCTCTCAGCCCCAAGAGTGTCCACCCTTATGTCTCATCCAGCTGTGGGTCTAGATATGGTCAATCCAGGTTGCATCACAGCCCCTGAGCGAATTGTGTAAGAATTTCTCTCTCTTTCCCTGTCTTTGTTTCATGGGTTTTTAAAAAGTAATTTATTTTTATAATGGGGTTTAGCTGCTTTTCACGGCTGTGTTTATGCCGCTTTACACCCACTTGACACACTAACAGAGAGATATCAATACATAGGTTTTAAGATTATTACTAGTCAGATATATTCTTGTGCGGTGAATCGGGCGTGTTGAGTCCAGTTCTCTGAGCAAGGAGTAGGTCTTGTCTATTACATATTGGGTTTATGGAACGGTATCTGAGCTAATTTGAAACTCTTGTTTTATGTATCACCCCACCTCACCTTTCCCGTTAAGCAGCCATAGTGTGTTTTCTGCATGTGTGACTCTGTTCTGTTTTGTAATTCAGTTCAAGTGTAACGGTTTTTACATTCCCTCTATAAGTGACACCTTATGAGAAGTGTCCTTTTCTGTGTGACTTATTTCACTTAGAATCGTCTTACCTAAATCCACTCATCATGCTGCTACTAGCCTTATGACATTGATTTCATGGCTGAGTGATATTCCATTGTACATAAGGACCACAACTTTTTGATCCATTTTTCGCTTTCCTGGGATATTTAAGGTGGAATGAAGTGGAGGTCCTTGTCAACAGAGCAGCCCTAAACTTTGGGGTGCTTGTGTCTTGCTGATTTTCAATTTTCCCACTTTATCCCCCCATGCGTGGAAGTGCCCTATGCTCTCTAAGCTGTGTTTTTTAGATGTTTCAGGACACACCGTACACTTCTCCAGAGTGGCTGTTGGCGATTTACATCCCGCCCATCAGTGTAGCAAGGCTCCCATTTCTCCATGGCCTGTCCTGCATTTCTGGTTTTGACACTTTTTTCAGCATGGCCCTTTTGACCGATGGGAAGCGAGACTTCTTTGTAGCGCTGATTTGCCTTTCCAGGTTGCTTGGTTGGCCAAAAAGGGCGTATGCGTTTTTTCCTGAATATATTCAGGAAAAAACGCATACGCCCTTTTTGGCCAAGGGCATCATTGTCAACGTTTTGCCGCTTTTCATGTGCTTTAAAGGCGATTCGAATCTACCTCCTGAAATCTGTTTCCTGCAGTTCTGCCTTGATTTCAAATCCTCTTCTTTGCCTTCCCTCAATATATTTGTGGACGAGAGTTATCATTTATAACTCTGCAGGTTTGTGAATTGCAGTGCCCTGAAGCTCCATTTTACAAGTCGCTTTTCTGGGAGCTGGCCGCAAAAGCGCAGGATGGCTTCAGGCCCTGTTCTGGTTCCGGGGGGCAGGCTGAGCCTGTGGTTAATTCTTCTTCCTGATGGGAAAATAGAGTGACCTGTGCCTGTCCCAACACCAAGAGCTAGTCTCTCATTGGTTCCCCGTCTTCCCGTTCATCCTCAGGACAAATTGCAACCTGTACGGAACAGGAGGTTAAAGGTGCTGATGCTCCAAGTAGGGAGATTGCTAGTAAAGTGGCTGGAATGGAGAACCCGAGCACAAGGAGATGAGAAATGAGGTGCGTTTTAGAAACCTTTCCCCATCACACGGTGTACCAACTTCTGGGTTTCTCATGCATGTTTTCGATGTAGGAAGATGCCCTTGAACCTGGAGATTTGGGACCCATGCGATGGGTAGCACGCAGTATTACTTTAAAGGGTCTGCGTTTGCTCACCCAACCTCACCAAACCTCTCAGCCCCAAGAGTGTCCACCCTTATGTCTCATCCAGCTGTGGGTCTAGATATGGTCAATCCAGGTTGCATCACAGCCCCTGAACGAATTGTGTAAGAATTTCTCTCTCTTTCCCTGTCTTTGTTTCATGGGTTTTTAAAAGTAATTTATTTTTATAATGGGGTTTAGCTGCTTTTCACGGCTGTGTTTATGCCGCTTTACACCCACTTGACACACTAACAGAGAGATATCAATACATAGGTTTTAAGATTATTACTAGTCAGATATATTCTTGTGCGGTGAATCGGGCGTGTTGAGTCCAGTTCTCTGAGCAAGGAGTAGGTCTTTTCTATTACATATTGGGTTGATGGAACGGTATCTGAGCTAATTTGAAGCTCTTGTTTTATGTATCACCCCACCTCACCTTTCACGTTAAGCAGCCATAGTGTGTTTTCTGCATGTGTGACTCTGTTCTGTTTTGTAATTCAGTTCAAGTGTAACGGTTTTTACATTCCCTCTATAAGTGACACCTTATGAGAAGTGTCCTTTTCTGTGTGACTTATTTCACTTAGAATCGTCTTACCTAAATCCACTCATCATGCTGCTACTAGCCTTATGACATTGATTTCATGGCTGATTGGTATTCCATTGTACATAAGGACCTCAAATTTTTTATCCATTTTTCTCTTTCCTGGGATATTTAAGGTGGAATGAAGTGGAGGTCCTTGTCAACAGAGCAGCCCTAAACTTTGGGGTGCTTGTGTCTTGCTGATTTTCAATTTTCCCACTTTATCCCCACATGCGTGGAAGTGCCCTATGCTCTCTAAGCTGTGTTTTTTAGATGTTTCAGGACACACCGTACACTTCTCGAGAGTGGCTGTTGGCAATTTACATCCCGCCCATCAGTGTAGCAAGGCTCCCATTTCTCCATGGCCTGTCCTGCATTTCTGGTTTTGACACTTTTTTCAGCATGGCCCTTTTGACCGATGGGAAGCGAGACTTCTTTGTAGCGCTGATTTGCCTTTCCAGGTTGCTTGGTTGGCCAAAAAGGGCGTATGCGTTTTTTCCTGAATATATTCAGGAAAAAAC